>NC_142395.1:2012675-2312675 GCF_059441095.1 Idiotropiscis lumnitzeri | reverse complement strand
AACAGGTATCCATACTTACAAAGAAATGTCTGTCTGTGAGATAGGAATACAACCATTAAAAAGCAGTACCAGAGATGCCCAGGTTTTTAAGTCTATTAAATAAAATGTAGTTATCTACTGTATCAAAAGCAGCGCTTAGATCCAGTAGCACCAAAACTGAGTTTTTTCACGTCTGAAAAGCCCCTCAGATCATTTAAAATTCTTAAAAGAGCTGTCTCTGTACTATGGCTCATCATAAAACCAGATTGATATTTCAGTAAAACATTATTTGTATCTAAAAAATAATTTTATTGTAGGAAAAAAAAATCTTAAATCTTACTGAAAAACAAGAAGTTGGACACAGGTCTGTAATGATTCAAAACACTGTGGTCTGAATTATTATTCTTCAGAAGGTGCTTCACCACCGCCGTTTTAACGGTGGTGGGGAAAACACTCATCTGAAGAGACCAATTTACTGTATTTAAAATGTGTTCCTCAAAGAATCCATACAATGTTTTTAAGAGTGATGTGGGAATTGGATCTAACAGGCAGGTTGTTTGATTTACCTGGGAGAAAACACGTCCAAAAAGTGTCCAAAGCATCAACTAGGGCAAAACTCAAGTGTTTTCTCAGGTAAAAATGATTGTCCAGGTTTAATAAAACGTACATTTTGGCGAGCTAAAAGACTAGATCTTGTGTCATCGATTTTACTTCTAAAGTGGTCTGCGAAGTCCTCACTGAGAGCATCCGTTGATGTCTGTGAGGACTTTTTAATATCAGAGCTGGTGAAAAGGTCATAGAGGGGAGAAAGGATATCTGGGGTTGTTTTTTATTGACTGTGATGAAATTTGAAAAGTAGTTCTTGCCCGTTTGACTGTTTTATTGTAGGATTTGAGTTGTTCACGAAATATTTCATAATGAACTGTAAGTTTGATTTTACTCCACCTCAATTGTGCACTCCTGCCTTTTCTTTTGGATTTCTTAAATAATTTCTCCACGGGTATAGTCTTGATTTTTACAGTTTTAGTTAAAAGTGGAGCAACTGAATCTAATGTTGATTTTAAAATCCTGTTTAAATTATCAACAATAAAATCACAGGGTACAAGTGAAATATCAACAGGAGTGCTCTTTAAAATCCTATAAAATTTGCAGCCACCTCAAAGGTGAAGTAGCATTTACTCACTGCTTGTTGATTAAAACTGGCGATGTTAAAATATACACAGTAGTGTTCTGACACAGCCAGGTCAACAACAGGGGACACACCAAGTTTGTCCTCTGGTATGAGTCGGCTGTGAGGCATGCTGTTTAAAATCAGTTTAAAGGTTAAAAAATTCTCTGAACAGTGAGTCATAAATGTCATCAAAAAGCACATTAAACTCTGCAGTTGTTAAAATTATAAGTGGAATGTAAAATCGATAAGAACTCTGAAAACTCTAATAAAAGAAGTAATGAGGAGTTCAGTAAAGCGTGATGCACAGAACGACTGCTAAAATCAACTGAATGGTGTTTGAAAGATAAATAACTTAAAAATAATTTCCTTTGAAATGAGAGTGCTTGTAAAATTGATGCAGTCCCGCCTCCTCTTATACAATCCCTGGTCCAAAATAAAACGTTAAGATTTGATGAGCAAGCCTCGGTGAGAGCAACTGGAGCATCTGTACGGAGCCATGTCTCTCAACTTTCTTGGTTGTTGTCAAAAATCAGGTCATTTATCATAAAAGTTTTGTTTAAAAGGGAGCCACCTTCAGAACAGCCAGGTTAATGTGCTGGATGTGCGCTCATGGTCACACGGACGGGAAGTATTAACATCCACAAGATTGTCACTGCAAAACCACTTCCTTTGTGTCTGAGAGGGAAACATGTCCGTGTGATGGTTTGAATTGAGAAGCTGTCCTGTGGGGGTCGTAAAGATAACTGGGGTGTGAAGGGAGAGCTCGTGAGATAAGCTGATATTGGCCTGTAGGTGGGTGTAAGTGAGATTGTTATTGCAGTGATGATTAGTGACAGAAGTAGGAGCGCGAACACGGGCTGAGTGATTTGTAAATAGGAGTCAGCTGGGAGTGGAAGTGATTATGGTGTAATGAATATTATCTGATAGAATTGAGCTACCCAAAAAGCTTGGATGCAAATCGTGTGGCTGGTAAAAAGAACGACGATTCCAAAATAGGTTAAAATTGTCAATAAAAGTGTGCAAGTGCGTGGGAGCCATATATTCAATCTTAAATTATGACTTAATTTTTGTGCAAACATTCCTCCTTTCTGGCTATTGTGCTGTCATCTTCCTTCCTCAATACATTGATACAGTAAGGTTCTGATTTAAAATAAAAATCTTTAGAATCAATTGATAGAGCATCAAGCCAACTCCCAAGCATTGTCTTGATGGTTAACAACTAGCCCGGCCTCCAAGTATATTAAGGTAAGAGAATGCACTTGTGAACCTGACCAAAGGTCTCATTCTAAACTATGCTGACACCATAATGGATGCTAGCCCTGAGATTTTGGATTACTAATTTAGCCGAAATTCTCGATAATGCTCAAAATGAAACCGTGGCAGATAAGAACATCGAACAAATTCTGATCCTTATTGTTTTAAGCGTTGTAGCGCAGTTTAAGTCAAGCGATCAAGATCTCGACCAGTCTTGACAGTTGAACAACAGATACATGCACATCTTAGCGACAAGCTAACCCACTCCTCTCCCCTCATTCACACAGTATGTACCCTGCCACACTAGAGACAATAACATACTGGATGCCAACACCAAGGAGGCATACACATCACTGTCCCTCTCACCATTGGGCAAAGCAGATGTCAACCTGGAGGCTGCTCCGCAGGCAGCCAGTGGTGAAACACACAGTTCAGAAATGGTCTGGAGAGGCCCACGAGGCCTTAAAGGACTGTTTCAGCACAACTGTGTGGGAAGTATTCATGGAAGCCCACGTGGAGGACATTAATAGTCTAACACACACTGTTACAGACTATATTAATCTATGCATGGAGAACACCATATCCACCAGGACAGTAAGGTGTTTATCCAACAACAAAACCTGGATCACACCAGTCATTAAAGTTCTCCTGAAGGAGAAAAAGTGGGCTTTTTTGTCTGAGGAGCTGAAGATAGTCAGCTGAGAAGGAGCACCAGAGATCGGAAAACGTCCTACAAGAAGAGGATGCAGGAACAGCTGTAGCAGAATAATGCCAGGGGTGTCTGGAGGGGCCTGAAGACCATCTCAGGCCACGGACAACCGAAGACCCAGACGGAAGGAACCTGCACTGGGAGTTTAACCTTTTGTTCCAATAGGTTCGATCAGATCCCTGCCCCCGCTCAGTCTCTCCTGCTGTAACCCCCACCATTCCCTTCTGCTGGGAACGACATCCCCCTCTCTTCCCACAGTCTTCGGCTCCCAGCCACATCAGAAAGTCACCACTCCCTCCTGCTCAACCTTGTTCCTCGCAACATCGCAGGTAAAGAACCAGCTGAGGAAGATGAAGGCGAGAAAGGCAGCTGCTCCAGATGGCATTAGCTCCCAGCTCCTCAAATTCTGCGCAAATTAGCTGTTTGAAATCGTCCAGCATATGTTCACCCTGAGGCCATTTATATCTATATATTTATCTTTGTCTACACCAATCTGAGTTTAAGTTCAACAAACCTTCCTCATTGCCATCATCTGACCGTGTCGACTTTGAAAACGAAGTTGCTAAATTGACACAGGACCTCACCGTGTATACAAAGACTTACCTTGAGCAGAAGAAATTTTGCTGCGGTTGAAATTTTCCAGCTAAAAGAATACATTTCAGAATATCAGATCATCACACTGAAGACCAGTGGCTTGACCTTAAAGCTGACCATGAACTTCACCAATATTTGCTAGGTGCTGCAAAGAATGAAATTGATGACCTAACTCAAAAGTTAGCAATCCTAAAAAAATAAACACGCCGAAGAAAAAAAACAGACATCTCGTTTGAAATTGCAATTGATGGCAATGGAAGGAAAATTACGTTGTGTGCAGCCATATTCGTTCAGTCACGGATAGGAAGATGACTCATCCCAGGCTGAACTTGACTTGGCGCATGTTCCTCTGTTTAACACCAGGTGTCCAACTAACACCTGCATAGCCACTTCTTTGGAGGTTCCCATCCGGGACATGTGTCAGTTGAACACTCCAAGACAGTTGAACTCATCCGCTTTTCTTGCACCTGCGCCAACAGTGGAGGCGCTACGTCCTTATGTTGCCAGTTCCAATTCCTGCCTCTTCAATGGCAAGGACCTTTTCATGTTCTGCTAAACATGTAGCTAGAAACCCTCCCTCTGCAATCCCACTGAGAGGTGCAACCTTTTCTTGCTCCGTGCCACAGTCAAGCGGCACACTTCCGTTTTCCGTGCCTCAGCCAGGTGCCGTCATTCCTTTTTCAGCACCTCACCCAAATTCCTTGCATCCTTCTTCTTTGCCTTCAGTTGCTGCCAATTTCCCTTCTCCTGCTCATCCAGCAGGTGCCTCTTCTCATCATGATGTTGGGCAACCAGGCATGTCCACAAAATATAATCATTCTTCTAGGGGACTTCAATGCCCGAGTTGGTCGTGATCACAGTACGTGGAGTGGCACCATTGGGATAGAGGGAGTAGGGAACGTCAACTCCAATGGGGTCCTCTTCTTAACCAAATGTGTAGAACATGATCTCACCATCACCAAAACCCTCTTCAGACATAAAAACAAACTGAAGACTTCTTGGATGCATCCTCGCTCCAGACATTCACATCTGATTGATTTTGTCATTGTCAGAACCAGTGACAGGTGTGATGTACATCTAACAAGGGCAATGACCTGTACAAATGGTTGCTGGACAGACCATCGTTTCATCCGATCAACCATGTCCATCAGTCTGATGGCCAAAAGAAGAGGGATGAAAAAGCAACACCGCCCAAGCTACAACATCAAGAACCTGGAAAAGCCTGAGGTACAGGAGCTCCTCCAAGTTGCAAGAAATGACAACTTGCCATCCGAGTACCGTATTTTTATGGCCAAAAGACGCGCTGTATCAAAGGGCGCAGCATCAGTTGAGGGTGCTATTTCTGTATTTAATACTGGGCGCGCCACACTACAAGGCACATGCTAATTTGCGCATGCTAGCTCGCGAATGCTAGCTTGCGCATGCTAACTCGCGCATGCCAGCACCCATGCGAATAAGAGCTCTCTGCCAGTAGCAGCACCTGAGACCAATGAGAGATGTTATGGCAACACATCTAATCGACAACGTCAGGGGAGGGATGTCACTGGTCACCACACACCTTAGAGTCACGGTTTCAAATAAAAACCAAAAATATCTCTGAACAGCTTACAAGCAAACAATGAAACAAAGAAATAAAATGAACACAAAGAGATTACAGCAATGGCTAGTTGGAGCAAGTCAGCCTCAGCCAATCACATGGCTGTTTAGAGAGATGTGAGTGGTGTCCTTTGGCCAGTGTTTTTATTTTATTTTTTGTTTGTTTTGCAGTCTGTTGTCGAAACCTGTGATGTTTCTTGCTTGCAATAACATGAATGATAAGAGACTATGACATCGTGGACAGCGGCCCTTTTTTCCACCTTTGGCGCGCACCTGTCCTCGGCTGCTCATCTGGTCCGCCTTCATCCACCGGGTGAGTAAACACAACTATGGTTTGTGCACCACCACATGCAACACTTGCATCCTTTTCATGGAAAGACGTTCCCTGCTAGAGGGACGTGTCCGCCAGCTAGAGCAGAATAACATCCTCGTCGCCAAACTGGACATTCTCGGCCTCCCTGCCCTCACACGCATCTGGATCAAGGAATTTCTGACCAACAGACCGCAGACTGTGTTGCTCGGCCCCTACACTGAGGTTCCCCTCAAGGATGCATGCTGAGCCCTCTCCTATACACCCTCTACACCTACGACTGCAGCCCGGCCCACAGTAACAACACCATCGTCAAGTTTGCTGCCGATACGACAGTGGTCGGTCTGATCTCGGAAGGTGACGAGACAGCCTACAGAGAGGAGGTCCAGAGACTGACGGCTTGGTGTGAGGACAACAGACTGCAACTCAACATTGCAAAAACAAAGGAGATTGTCATCGACTTCAGGAGGAACAAGACGGTGCCGCCCCCCCTCTGCATCGAAGGCGTGTGTGTGGAGAGGGTCCACACGCGTCCATCGAGAGCCTGCTGACGTACTGTGTCTCCACCTGGTACAGCGGCTGCACTGAGGCGGACAGAGTGAGGCTCCAGAGGACGGTCAAAACAGCGCAAAGGATTATTGGCTGCCCTCTCCCCTCACTGTCGGACATCTACACCGCCCGGTGCCTCAGCAGGGCTCTCAATATCGTCAAAGACAATACCCACCCAAACTCACACCTGTTCAACCTGATGCCCTCTGGCAGGCGCTACAGGTGCATCAAATCAAGAACTAATAGACTGAGAAACAGTTTCTTTCCAAGAGCCATCTCCATTCTAAACTCTCACACACACACACGACCACCTTTACCTTGCAGAACAGCGTGATTCTGATAAGCGTAAATGTGGCGGACACGACTGTGAGCACAGGCTACAACCTGCCGGCAAGCATCGGCCGTAAACGGCTTGCTAATCGCGGTGAGCCTGTTAAGACACATAGTTGTTCCATTCCACCTCGGTCTTCTGGCTCCCGCATTTTAGTTATAGGTGACTCCATTACCCGCAACATTAACCCTTGTGCATGTTTGAGAAAACATTGAAAAAAAAAACCCTATGGAGCTGAAATATCACATAGATGTAAATAAGGGGTTAAAGTTTAAAACGTCAAAAAGTCGGAATTTTAAAGCATTTCAGTTGGGAAATAGAGTATTTTATAAAAATAAACAGACCCAGGGCATGCGATGTCCATATTATGTCCCATTGACTCCCATGATAACAAATTTTAATAGATTGCAAACCTGATGTTTTTTTATGAATTTCCCATGATTATTGTACAGATCCCTTGACAGGGGACAGGGGAATCAGTTTGTGTATTTATAATCATGTTTTTATACACTCATTAATTGTCAGGGCTCGCTGTACGGCGAGGAAGAGGAGGTGTTGCAATCGCCGTACGGCGAGGAGGGGGTGGACCCAAAAGGCGAGGAGGCAGGGATAAGGGTAACTTCAAGGGATTTTAATTAAACAAGAACCGAAGGGCAAACATAGGTGCACGGACAAACCAACGGGGCAGGGAGCACAAATCAAAAACAACTTAAACGAGACTAAACTTGAGCGAGGGCGATAACAAAAACTGGGACAGAAAACAGAGGAACGAGAGCGAGGGCGAAAAGCGAGAACTAGTACATGAACGAGATCAAAGGCGAGAGTCAAGATAGTCCATCATGGGGCAACAGGGAGCTACACGGGATAATGACCCGACACTGGGTTGATGGCATGGAAGGCATAAGTAGTCCGGTAATCAGGGGAGCAGATGGGGATCAGGTGTGTGTTTGTTAATGAGGAGCAGGTGCATGGCTGGTGAGGGCGAGGTGCTGAGGGGAAACGCCCCTGCTCAGCTGATCAAAACAAACAGGAAAGGCACATGGCAGGAAGGAGGGAAGAAAATAACAACAAAAACAATAACAAAAACCGCATGCACAAGAAAACAATAACAAAAACCCTGTCATGCCCGACGCGGATCATGACATTAATGTCTAACACACACACATAGACACTTACGTTGTTGTTTTAACACACACACACACAGACACCCCATCCTGAAGATGTGTGCAGTTAAACTGACCTTTACACCGTGAGTTATGATTTTCTGCCTGCTGGAGTCTCTGATGATTAGTTATTGATGTTTTCTGTCTCCTCGTGATTAGTTATTGATGCTTTTCTGTCTCCTGGTGATTAGTTATTCATTTTTTTCCTGTCTCCCTGGAGACAGACCCCCATTATCTGCTAAGGTATGAGTTTGCCTCAATAAAAAGGCAGAGCGGAGGGTGAGAGTCAGAGGGTGTGCGGGATTGAACTGGCAAGACGCCTATTTTGCCTCCTGGCTCTCTCTCCCCATTTGCGAATGGTGAAAAACAAAGCTTAGCCTGGTTTGTTTTGGCTTTCAGTCATATTTAGTAAGTTATTTCAGTCTAAAAAAGGCGTCAGGGCATTTTAAACCTGACAGGGACTGAATAATGGGTAAAAAAAATAATTTGGGGATTTAGAGCTTTTACCCCCCTAAAACACCAGGTGACGCCAATACTAATTAATGATTTTTCCTTGCAGAACAATGATTCGCTATGGCGCGCCGTCGTACAATTTTATTCCATGAAAAACTGCTTGTCAGAAGAGAAGTGTGTGAATGTGTGTGAGTGTGTGTAGTTGTGCGTGCGCGCACGTGGCGAGCGTGGCACACAACAATTCTGATAACGCAAAATACGAGTGCTTTCCAAGTGCTTGCGTATAGAGCTGACTATGTGTGTACGGGCAGGTGTGGGCGTGTGTGTGTGTGTGTGTATATTTATATATATATATATATATATATATATATGTATATATATATATATATATATATATATATATATATTTATATTTATACACGTAAATAGAAATATGTGCACACGTGCGCATGCGTTGCGTTGCTTTGCATGGCCGCATAATACAATGCGGACTTGCAAAGCAATGATGTGATTGTCAGAGAAGTGTGTGAACGTGTGTAAGTGCGTGCACGCACGTGAGCGCGCATGGCACGCAACAATTCTGATAACGCAAAATACGAGTGCTTTCCAAGTGTTTGCGTTTAGAGTTGACTATGTATGTAAGGGCATGTGTGTGTTAATATATATATATATTTATACACATACATAGAAATATGTGCACGCGCACGCTGCACGTACTACGTGCATGCGCGTTGCCGTTCTACGTGCGCATGCGTTGCGTTGCTTTGCATGGCTGCATAATACAATGTGGACTTGCAAAGCAATGAACCGCTATGGCGCGCCGTTGTACAAATTTATTCCATAAAAAACTGTTGTAATTGTCAGAGGAGAAATGTGTGAACGAGTGTGAGCGTGTGTAGTTGTGCGTGCGCGCATGTGAGCGCGCGTGGCACGCAACAATTATGATAATGCAAAATACGAGTGCTTTCCAAGTGTTTGCGTGTAGAGTTGACTAGGTGTGTACAGCCATGTGTGTGTAAATATATATTTACACATGTAAATAGAAATATGTGCACACCCACGCTGCACGTGCCACGGGCACGCGCGTTGCACGCGCGTTGCACGTGCTACGTGCGCATGCATTGCGTTGCTTTGCATGGCCGCATAATACAAAGCGGACTCCCAAAGTACCTTTCACATTCACGCAATGGAGCATACTTCCGCAAAAAATGTTCAACCTTGGTAGTGATATTTGTATTGATGAGCAGCTTGTTATTGTCTGATTCAATGCTCTAATTATGTCAAATGAAATGTTCCAATTTGATTTATAAATATGTATATATTTATATATACATAGCATAGTTAGTTTTTCTATTAGCATAACACTGCTGTTATGGTGTGTAGAGGGAATAACAAATATTTATATTAATATATATTTATTTATGGATTGGTTCGATCACCCTGAACATTTTGAGTGGTTGCACGTGAAAGAATATTCAGAAAAGTCTTAATCACACCTCAAAGGCTGAGCCATTTTATGGCCATTTACTGCGTTTAGGGGTATTTCCACTAAAACAGCCATTTTCAAAAAAGGTTGACGGTCCAAAAAAAATCTTTTGTTTTGATTTATTGACTTATTCAATGCTCTAATTAAGTCATATGAAATATTCCAATTAGAATTTTTTTTTATATACATAAACAACATATTTAGTTTTTCTATTAGCGTAACACTGCTGTTATGGTCCGTAGCGGGCATAAAAATAAAAAAATACTAATATATATTTATCTATGGATTGGTTTGATCACCCTGAACATTTTGAGTGGTTGCACGTAAAAAATGACTTAGTCAGAAATGACTTAGTTATCACACCTCAAAGGCTGAGCCATTTTATGGTCATTTACTGCGTTTAGGGGTATTTCCGCTAAAACTGCCATTGTCAAAAAGGGGAAAGTTCAAAACAATTCTTTTGTTTGACTTATTGCCTAATTCAATCGTCTTATTATGTCATGTGAAATATTCTAATTTTAATTTCTATATGTATGGATAAATACAGCATAGTTAGTTTTTCTATTAGCATAACATTGTTATTCTGGTCCGTAGTGGGCATATATATATATATATATATATATATATATATATATATATATACATATATATATATATATATATATATATATATATATATATATATATATATATACAGTGAAACCCCGCTACTTCGCGGTTCACCTTTCGCGGGTTCAGTGCTTCGCGGGTCTAAAAAATATTCGGGGGCATTGTAGTTTTGCCGAGCGGCACAAGGGGGCGCTGAAGCGGTTAGACGGCCGGCGTGCGCCGAAGAGGAGAGTGGACGAAGAAGAGAGTGGACGAAGAAGAGCAGGTTCCCCCGGACACGATTGGTGGCGACGTTTCGCGCGGTTCGGACCGTATCAGAGCTCCGGCCGGCGTGCGTGGCAGTTAAACCGTAGATGAGCACCTTCCCCGGGCACGGGCGGTGCCAAACGGCCCCTAAGTTTAACCGAATGGGAGCTGCCGAGGAGGAGGGCATGCTCGCGTCACAGTAAGCTGAAGAGGAGCACCTTCCCCGGGCACGGGCGGAGCGCGAGGCTGTCAGTTATGAATGAATAAATAAATAAATAAATAAATGAAGAATGCCACCTTTCATTTCACTGTCATGATCCGTGCCTGTCATGCCGCGTGTGTTTTTGTTTTTTCAGCTGTGTGGGCGTTCCTCCAGCGATAGTCTCGCGCCATGCCGTCAGCTGCTGCGAGACGCGCTGATTACACTGACTATATTGTGATTATAATAAATATTGTAACGTTGTATAATAAATCAGGCCAATTTGTCCATCAGCGAACGCTTTTATTATTAAGCCAAAAACGGCTGCTGTTGGCCGCAACCACGCCGATCAGAGAGAGAGAGCAACACAACGACAACAACATAACGTTCACTCCCCTGCTGCCTTCACAGCCTCCACAGAAAAGAGGAAAACACAGAACCCTTGAACCATTTACAAAGTCGCTACACTATCTTTGTATCACCACCTTTTTTCCCGTGTCTGCGTTTGGAGAGTCCTGTTCAACCCTCCAGCTCTGCTGGAGGATCACAACATTCACAGGGCACACCGGACGGCGTACCAGCAGGTAAAAGTCGAAGTAATTAAATAAATACAAAAAGAAGTAATTGAATAAATACAAAAATAATGGCTGGGGAATAAAAACACAAGTTTTAATAATAATTTTTTTTTTTTTTGTTATAACATGAATTTCACTCTCTCTCTCTCTACCCATATATATATTTATTTTTTTTAATTTTTTTTTAAGCATTTTTGAAGGTGTGCCGCTACTTCGCACCTATATATATTTATATATATATATATATATAAGTGCGAAGTATATATATACGGTGTTTTTTTCTTTCTTTTTTTTTTTTAAGGTGCGACGCTACTTCGCGGATTTTCAGTTTTCGCGGGTGGTCTCGGTCCCCATTAACCGCGATAACCGGGGGTTCACTGTATATATATATATATATATATATATACTAATATACACTTGGATTGGTTTGATCACCCTGAACATTTTGAGTGGTTGGAAGTAAAAAAAAAATATTCTGAAATAACTTAGTTATCACACCTCAAAGATAGAGCCATTTCATGGTAATTTACTGCGTTTAGGGGTATTTTTACTAAAACTGCCATTGTCAAAAAACGGGACAGTCCCCAAAAACTCTTGTCATGATTTATTGACTTATTCAATTATCTAATTATGATACATTTACATTTTAATTTGTTTTATATGTACAGACAGAGCATAGTTAGTTTTGCCGTGAGCATAATACTGGTGTTATGGTCCGTAGAGGGAATAAAAAAAAAAGAAATAAAAAAAGTATTTATGTGTGGATAGGTCTGATCCCCCTGAACATTTTGAGTGGTTGGATGTAAAAAAATATTCAGGAATGACAAAGTTATCCCACCTCAAAAGTAGAGCCATCTTTTGGTCATTTACTGCATTGTGCAGTTATTTTAATTCCACTGCACAAGACCACAGTAATGTGTATTCCTGGGGGCAGAGCACCCAACATTGAAGCTAATCTTATGGAGCTGGCGCGCAAGAGACCTAGACACCAGCGTAGTGCAAGCGATGCTAGCATGAGGCAATCAGAAATCACAAAGAAAAACATAGCAAGGACTGGTGATCTCGCCAGAAAGATGAGTCGGCAAAATAACTAAGTTGATAACTAAGTTATTTCTGAATATTTTTTTTTGGCCCCTTGCCTCGCTTAATCGGTGGCTGGCTAGCTTTTGTAGTGAGCAGGGACTGCAGTTTGTAGATAATTGCCCTTCTTTTTGGGGCCGACCTGACCTGCTGAAGATGGACGGCCTTCACCCTAACTGGGAAGGCGCCATCACTCTTTCCAGAAACATAGATTATTGTTTGAGCCTTCTATGACAGTTCATTTCAGAGCAGGTCGGGTTGCAGGCGAATAGTGAGCCTGTAAGGAAGGGTATGGAGTCTGTAAGGCTAGAGCTAACTAACGCTATGCTAGACTTAAACAACACACATAGCTTTCCTTCTAGATTAGAGCGCTACACACCATACAATGTTGCATCACATACTGATACAATTTCTACTGAGGTGGCAATACATAATGGGTTTAAGCATTCCTCCTCGGTCGGTCTTATAGACGACGAGGCATTCTCTCAAAATAGTAGCACTCGAAAGCTGAAAAATACATATCGGATTCCTACCGTGGGAATTTCTCGCCGCGTTTATAGTTTCTCGAGGTACAATACGGGACCTAGGCAACGCAACCTTATTAATATTATGACCAGGAGTCCTGTCGCGCTGAATAATTTTGATAAATCTATTTCATTGAAACTCGTTTTTTTAAATATTAGATCACTCTCATTGAAAGCCCTGTTAGTTAATGACCTTATTAGAGACCATAATCTTAACATGATTGGTCTTTGCGAGACCTGGTTAAAACCAAATCAGTTTTTACCGCTAAATGAGGCCTCGCCTGCAAACTTCGTGAGCTCACATGTTGCACGCCCTCATAAGAAAGGCGGGGGTGTAGCCCTCATTTCCGAATCTAATCTAAAACTTAGTCTTCGTTGTAGCAATTCCTTTAAAACCGAAGTTCTCATTATGCAATCCACAGCCCAACTGCCGTTTTATCTTGCAGTTCTTGACCGTCCCCCTGGCTCGTACTCTGGCTTTTTAGATGAATTTTCTGAATTTGTGGCTGATTTGGTAACTCATGCAGATAATATACTTATCATGGGCGACTTCAACATTCATATGAATCTCCGGACAGAACCACTTACCGTGGCGTTTCAGACAATAATTAATGCTTTTGGTTTCACGCAAATAATAGATGAAGCGACGCATACAAATGGGAATACGTTAGATTTGGTATTAACCCGAGGCTTAGCATCCTCAAACATAATCGTATTACCATATACTACTGCTATAGCTGACCATTACTTTGTTAACTTTGAAGTCTTGGCTCATTGCCATCGTTCTGACCACAATCAAAGCTATAGCAGCCGCAATATCAGCTCCTCAACCACCACCGTGCTCTCTGAGCTACTCCCATTAGCAACCGCTTCGTTTCCTAATTATATTGGTACGATTGATGATCTCACAAACAACTTTAATGTCGCTCTGTTAAATGCGCTTGACTCCGTAGCACCTTTAAAAACTAAAACTCATCCAGAGAGGCTTACTCCGTGGTTTACTGAAAAATGCGCATACTTAAACGATCATATAGGAAGCTTGAGCGCAAATGGCGTGCGACAAAACTTTAGGTTTTCCATCAGGCATGGTGCCATATTTTACTAATATAAAAGGAAGTACTCGATTAAGCAAAAACTAATTATTTCTCTAGATGAATTGTCTTACATAAAAACAACCCTAAGTATCTATTTGATACCGTAGCAATGCTAACACAACAGCAGCCAACCTCGGATAGCTCTTCGTATTCAGCTCACGATTACATGCAATTCTTTACTCGGAAGATTGAGTGCATTTGGGATGAGGTTAAAGACACTGTTCTTAAAATCCCGTTTAATTCCACGATTAATGGTGTTGATAGGGGCATTAGGGCTGAAAACTGTCCGATAACCTTATCTCAATTTTAAAAAGTATCTCTTGAAAGCCTAACAAAATTGGTCAGTGCGGCAAAACCGACAACTTGTGTTTTCGATCCGCTCCCTGGCAAACTAATTAAAGAACTGTTTATGACCCCAGGACTGTCTGTTTTCAATGTAATTAATCTTACCACGGGTATAGTACCAGCAGCTTTTAGGACCCCCGTTATCCGACCTCTACTAAAGCAACCAAACCTTGACCCAGAGAGTCTCAAGTACTAAAGGCCGGTTTCAAATCTTCCGTTTATTGAAAAAATTCTTGAAACAGTCGTAGCGCAACAACTTAATAAACACATGACTGCTAATAATCAATTTTAACCTTTCCAGTCAGGTTTTAGAGCCGACCACTCTACTGAGACTGCCCTTGCTAAAGTTACTAATGTTCTTCTCATAGCTATGGACGCCGACACCTCATCAAAATTACTTTTACTCGATCTTAGCGCCGCTTTTGATATCGTTGATCATAACATATTATTAAAGCGCCTTGAAACGTGTGTTGGCATTTCAGGGTCAGCGCTTTCTTGGTTTAATTCTTATCTCAATTCTTATGCGTCCTGCACCGTGTAATTCATGGCAATGCGACTTCTGATTTTTGTGATCACATTTGGAGTTCCGCAGGGATCGGTACTTGAACCTCTATTGTTTAGCATCTACAGGCTACCGCTTGGTGATATTATATGTAAATATAACATCAGTTTTCATTGTTATGCTGATGATACGCAATTATATATGCCGATGGATCGAACAAATCCGCGTAATTGCTATGAATTAGAGGCATGCCTTGTCGAAATTAAACAATGGATGGCTTTCAATTTTTTGCGTCTTAACTCAGATAAAACAGAGATGCTGATCATTGGACCAGCACGTCATCGGCACCTTTTCATAAACACCACTCTGAGTACCGATAAATGTAATATTGCCCAAAGGGATTCTACAAAATATCTATATAAATCAAATATAACTATATTATATTTGACGCAACTATGTCGTTTCAAATGCACATTGAAAATATTACTAGAATTCCGTTTTTTTTCATTTGCGCAATATTGCTAAAATTCGTCGAATTCTATCAAGTAGTGACGCAGAAATCTTAATCCATGTGTTTGTTATGTCTCGCCTTGATTATTGTAACGTTTTGCTCTCAGGTCCCCTCATGTCTAGTATTAAAAGTCTGCAGTTAGGTCAAAATGCAGCAGCTAGACTCCTGACTAGGACGAGAAAGTTTGATCATCTTACCCCAATACTAGCCAATTTGCATTGGCTTCCAGTCCACTTGAGATGTGATTTTAAAGTTTTGCTACTTATCTATAAAATATTGCACGGCCTAGCAACTTCCTATCTCGTTGACCTTGTGGTACCATATGTTCCGTCTGGAAACCTTCGCTCACAAAATGCTGGTCTTTTAGTGAGCCCGAGAGACAAAAAGAAGTCCGCAGGTTCTAGAGCGTTCTCTATTCGGGCACCAATGCTTTGGAATGCGCTACCCACAGATATTAGAGGCGCCACCTCAGTAGAAATGTTCAAAACACTATTAAAGATGCATTTATACACTTGTGCATTTAGTTGACTTACTTGTTGGCCTGTTTACTACTGTTCTTTTATCTATTCCCAGTTCCCCAGCTTGGGAATTAGGCGATGGTGATTCACTTGGAAGTGGCTGTCCTGATTGTACACCAACTGACCAGTACAAGATCGAAGGCTGACCACATCCTCGGAGGTGCTGCCATGGAGATTACGGCCCTGATCAACTGGACGAGGACCCGCTCCACTGAAGTCATCTTCCTGCAGCACTTCATTTGATTGAGTCTTACATTATCTCAGCTAACATTGTTTCGCATCATTTTATGTGTCAAATGTTGCCCACTTGGCATCCATTGCAGCCTGGTCATCCTGGAAGGGGATTCCCCCACCTGTGGTCCCTTTCTCAAGGTTTCTCACTTTTTCCCGAATGGGGTTTTGAGTTTTTCCTTGCCCTCCTGGGGGTTAATATCAGGGGATATCGATTGTGGTTAAGTAAATCCCTTTGAGACTGTCTGTGATTAAGGGCTATACAAATAAAATCGACTTGACTTGACTTTCTCCTGCACCATCACCAAAAACGCATTCACATAATATATTTGTCACAGTCAATTCGAAGCATAGATGTCCCAGACTTTGGCCAGCAGGGTGTGCTAACATGCACTCTGAAATGCCCCAAGGGAATCAGGCCCAATGGTCGAGAGAATTACTCTCTACAATAGGCGTGTTGCATTACTCGGGGCATCGTTTGTTTTGGGAAAAACTTGGGACTTTAAAATGCGGCTTATGGTCGCGAAAATACGTTACCCTGATGATATTGAGACACACTGGAGATCTTTTCGTCCAGAACACTGGTTGAGAAGTCCTTGGTCTGAAAACTAAGAGAAACCAGGACTGGTTTGATGAAAATGAAATTGAACAGCTAATTTCCCACAAACGGCAGGCCTTTAGTGCATCGCAGAAAGACATCACATGTCAAGCCAAAAGGGAAGCTCATGCCAGAGCCAAAGCCCTCGTCCATGGTAAGGGATTGTAGCAGTTTAACACCTGTAGATGTTAAGCCATATAAGACCTAAAGTCCATTTTGCCTTTTAAAGGTTTAGAGTAGGGCAAATTAAGTCCATAAGCAGAAGGTTAGAGTGCATTTTAGGTTCATTCTGGAATTTAATCAGAAGCTGCCAACACAGGTAAAATTACTGTACATTTTGTCTTCTATATCCGTCAATGGTAGTGAATGAGTTAAAAATCAATGGTGGACAGAGAAAGCTAGGTAAATTGAAAAACTTGCAGAAGCAGGGGATACACAAGGCTGACAACCAGTTCAGGGTGTACCCCGCCGACTACCCGATGATAGCTGGGATAGGCTCCAGGACCCCCCGCGACCCTTGTGAGAAGAAGCGGTACAGATAATGGATGGATGGATGAGACACAAAAGGCTTCTTCATTGCAACCAAAGCTGGATATAGACCCACCTGTCACATATCAAGCTCTCTCTGGTCCAGGGACAGAGGAAAGATCCTGAAGACGGATGACGAGATTAAGACAGGTTGAAAAGAACACTTTGAGGAGCTCTTAAACCGGAGAACAACAGTTGATACGGACGTCCTTGACATAAGTACCGTGAAGGAGAACATACACCAACGTGTAACATGAGTGATGCACCAAGACTGTTGGAGGTTCTAGAGTCTGTCACAAAGCTGCAGAACAACAAAGCTATCGGTCCTGATGGGATGCCAGCTGAGATCCAGAAGGCCGGTGGGGAACACCTTCTTCAGCATATGCATACCTTCATTACTAAGATCTCAGACAAGGAGGCAATACCTGCTGATCTCAGAGATGCACTTATTGTCATCCTGTTTAAAAAGGGGGACAAAGCAGATGGTGGAAATTACAGGGGTATCTCACTCCTCTCGACAACTGGGAAGATCCTCGGTCGTATTCTGTTCAAGAGGCTTCAGAAAATATCTGAAGAAATCCTTCCTGATTCCCAGTGTGGTTCTGTCCTGCCCGTGGAACAGCTGACATGATCTTCATAGCCCAAATGTTACAAGAAAAAGGCAAGGAACAAAAACAACCACTATACATGGCATTCATCGACCTAACAAAGGCTTTCGACTCTGTGAATCGCAGGGCCCTCTGGAAAACCCTTTCTAAATGTTGATGTCCAAGAAAATACATCAGGATCCTGCGGCTCCTACATGACATGTCACCAACTGTTCTCTGCATTGACAGTGAGACTGAGCCTTTCAAGGTGGAAACTGTGTAAAACAAGGATTCATCATCGCTCCCACTCTTATAGGATATACTTACCTGGCAAGGGAGATACCATGATCACGAAGGTGGTTCACCCAGGGTGAGGCTCAGCCATTGTACTCCGGCTGTACTGACCCCTGCGAATTCCCCAAATGTGGGAATCTCGACTGCACAATTTCTCAAATTTCCCCATTGTGGGACTAATAAAGGACATCTTATCTTATCTGTTCTGTAAGCATTGCAGCCATTCTCCATCTGGTCAGTCACAATCTACCCCCTGGAATCCAGATCATCTACAAAACAGATGGAAGGATGTTCAACCTTAATCGTTTCAAGGCCAAAACAAAGATCTTTCACACATCCATCATGGAACTGCAATACACAGATGACGTCATTTTTGCCTACACAGAGCGAGATTTTCAGGCCATTCTTGATGCCTTCGCCAGGGCATACCAGCTTTTGGGATTAGCCATGAAAGACCAAGGTTCTACGTCAGCCCCTCAAACTCCTGCATAAACCCGCCATCAATAAATATCAACAACACAGTCCTTGAAAATGCAAACGAGTTTCCCTACCTAGGAAGTCATCTTTCCTCAAGAGCAGACATTGACAACAAAGTACATCATCGCGTCAGCTGTGCTGGTGGAGCCTTTTGAAGAAGGGTCTTCGAAAACTCTGACTTGCCTACAAAGACAAAACTACTTGTCTACAAGGCGGTTGTTCTGTCTACGCTTCTATACGGAGAAGAGTCATGGAACACCTACACCAGACATATCAGAGCCCTGGAGTCTTACCATCAGATGTGCCTTTGAAAAATCATGTGCATCACATGGGACCAAAGGTGCACAAATTTCAGTGCTTGAGCAGGCAGGCATTGACAGCATTGGCATCATAATTTTTAAACAGCAGCTTAGATGGATAGGCAAATGCCATACACACGCCTACCAAAACAGGTCCTATACTCAGAGATACTGAATGGCCAGAGAGCTCCTTGAGGTCAAAAGAAGCACTTCAAGGACAATATCAGGATCAACCTCAGACAATTTAACATCAACAGCACTAGCTGGGAAACCTTGCCAGAAATAAAACTGCATGGAGAAACAGTCTACACGAGGGAGCCTCTTTCCGTGAACTGAATCTCCGCCGAGCTGCTGCAGTCAAAAAGCAGAATAGGAAGGAGAGGAAGACCTCCACCAATGCAGCCACATCACATCCCAGCACCAGCAGCATACACCCATGCCCACACTGCACAGAAGTATGTGGTTCCAGAATTGGACTCTTTAGCCATCTGAGGACCGCCCCTCTCACAAGGACCATCATACTCGACCTCGAGTGATCGCCGATGACAATGATGATGATAATACAATACAACGCTATTTATACAGTGCATTTCACAACAACTGGACAAACTATCCCAAGGGTGTTTTTTGGCTCCCAAATTTCAATGTTTGGGAACTTTTGGTGGTTTGGGATTTTCCCAAAACCCTCCGACAGTAGAGTGGCTATTATCTTGAGTCCTGGTTTCTCACCCACCACCACACACGTGGCAGGTGAAGCCGTGAAAATCCTGCTTTTGTGAGCTAAGGCAACAAGCCCGCTCTGCTCCCTCCTTGATTGCACAAGGTCATGTGAGACCTCAGCAAGTTTTGCCTGTTTCCAACTGTAACATTTGTTTTTCTATTGGTACTTTTCCCTCTCTTTATTTTTTTTCTTTTCTTCACACCTGCTCAACACGTGAGATCCCGCTGAACAGACGTAAGTGACGACATATGCGGCTCCCTCTGGTTTTAGGAGGTGCATACAAATTTGTAAGTGAATGCGAGGAAACTGTGTCTTCTATGAACTCACACACTGTCACTATAGTCATAATTACACATTCTTACGCTCATCTATTAGACGTCCCATTTTGTCCTTCACCCCTCATTCATTTCTGATTTTTATTTTTGATTCTTCATTCATTTAGGCTTGTCGTAGAATAGGATCTAGTCGTGTCTTTTATGTTCAATAACTGTAGTATTAATAAATATACTCCATATACGGAAGTCTTGCATGAATTGTATGTGTTTGGAACAAAGTATTGACCTCTATTTTGGAAAAATAACTCACCACTTATTAAATTGTAAGCCCCTTCTTATTTGAAGACTGAGTTCACAAATTTTTCTGTTTTCCTCTAATCTGTACAAAATTATTTGACGTGGTGCAGCAAGAGGCGAGCAGGAGTAATGGAGGTATTTCTCCGGCCCGCTATTAAATATACAAACACAAGAGTGACCCAATAGTTGTAAAAATAACAAAATTCACACGTTGCTGTAACCCCTATATAAAATCCTATTTAAGTTTTTTGTCTATTGATTTTGTTATTTTGGCCTTATGGTTAATAATTTTACATTTAATGTATTAAATTCTTAAATTAGAACAATCCATCCATCCATCCATTCATCCATCCAGCCAGCCAGCCAACCATCATTTATTTATTTATTTAAAATTCTATATAGGTACAATATTGGTGTACATTGCATGAGCCCATATTGCACAATCAAATATGCAAATTTTTTTGTACTTACTCTTATGAGTTGCGCTGAATGAAATCAGCCATGGTATGGACATCAGCTGCTAACAGCGAGCCATGCTTGACGTGCAAGTCAACGCTTATGTTGTTCAGGTGCTTGTAAAGGCTGATTGTAGGGATTACAACTGATGGATGGACATCTTGGGCAACGCAAATCAACATTACAATTACGGCTCATGTATTCACTGCTGAGTGGAAGATGGTTAGCTTTTTGCTTCAATTGCATCCTCTTTTTCTAACACACAGCGGGATAACCATTGCACAAATACTGATGCTGCAGCAGAATTAAAGCTGTAACAATCAAAGCATGGCAACGCTCTTGTGATGGATAATGCAAGAAGGCGCAGGGGAAGGGTGGCACAAATGTGGTCAACTACACTCATGTATTATGGTTATGGTCTTGATTTGACACGTTTTGGAAAGATTATTTTGTTTTTGTTTTTTTAAACAGTTTTTTTTAATAGCATTATTGGGAATGACAACGAAGTGTATGGGCAGAGATACAAAATATCTCCTCAACATACTATTCACAGAAGCATTAAAATGTGGCCAGATTCCCCTTCTTATATTTATTCAGAAAATATGGGGCATTTATCAACTGGAGAAAATTACATATTCATAAAGACTTCAAAAAGTTATATTTACCAAACGCTGGAAACCCTTACCAATACAAAGAGGTGGGCATATTACCCTGTTTTGGCGGTCCCTCCTCCGTCTGTGACCTGGGCACCCTTGTTCCTAAAAATAATCGTCATCTGTCCCCATACGTCCTTTTAAAGTGCTTTCCTCCTTACTTTTCAACAGTACTAAAATTCACCCCCCCTAAAAGACTGTAGAGATTAAAGGCCTTTTTGAGACGAGAATCGCGATCAATTAGGCTTATTTTTTTCCGTCTCAGCTGTCTACATCATAGCAGGGAGGCAAACATTGTAATATTGCTTGGTTTTCCAGTTGTGTTGTCAAATGCACATTACTATCCTTGTTCACTTCAATCTGTGAAAATATATTACTGTTCAGCACAATATTCTGTCTCAAATGTGAGCTCATATGAGCAAAAAATTATGATCACCCCCACACTAATCAAAAACACGGTGCAGTTGCTTCTTCACTTTCATAGAACAAGAGTGTGAATGCACACACAAACCCAAGTGGCGACTGTTTGTAATTTTTGGACATTTTGCTAAGGTAAGGTTTAGTTAACTCTCGGGAGGCCGGTGGCGGCCAGTCATGGATGTTTCTACTCCACGGCTACAGTAGCAGCTGCGGTGGAGTTATAATACAATACAATACAACTTCATTTATACAGCGTATTTCACAACAGCTGGAGCTGTAACAAAGCACTTTCCATATGGTTTACTTTAAATTAGCAGGAAATTAGAACACAAACTAAACCACACAAAACAAAGAACAGCACAACAGAGACAGTCTCAAGTTGAGTCGAAAGCTAAAGAAAAAAATGTGACTTCAAAAGAGTTTTAAAAGTAGACAGAGGGGGGTTTGCCGATCATTTAATGGGATGTCGTTCCATAGAGGACTGGCAATAGAAAAGCCGCGGTCCCCCCTGTGGCTGCGTTTAGTCCTCGGCACCTCCAGCAGCATTTGGTCCGCAGACCTGATGCAGTGGGCAGGTGCGTAGAGGTGGAGGAGCTCAGAGAGGTATTCTGGGGTGAGGCCATTTAAAGATTTGAAGATGGACACAAGTATCTTAAAGCGAACTCTGAAGTGCACTGGGAGACAGTGAAGAGAGGCCAAGTTTGGGGTTATGTGATCCGTCTGAAGGCATCTTCTCATCAGCAGGGAACATTGTAACTCTGCAAAGACCACAGCTTTTGCCTGTTTTGAATGTTGATAATTTGGTATTTATTAAAAAAAAAAGCCATTTGCTTTTTGTCTTCCAATGTGAGTTTTGGGTTAATTTGTGTAACAGCAAGTTCTGGATTTTACGAGAAGTCCAGGTTGGAGTACAAGATTCTATGTAAATCCAGATCTTCAAAGTTGATCACAAAAGAATTTTTAACTACAACTGTCAAATCTATTGTGTATATATATTTTCATGTTTAGTTCTGGCACTACCAAAACATTGTTCAGAGAAACATGTAAACAGTCTAAATTATTAGTGCATGTTCAAGATGTTTTGTAAAGATACAAAATTTTATTATTTGTCACAAGAAAAAAATTGATTATAAAATAAAAAAACATGTTGGTTATAAAATGAGTCATTCATTGAATTTGGGAACTGAAAATCTAAAATCCATATATAGCGGCTTGTGTGAATCATTACATCCCAAATCTATTTCCATAAGAGCCGCTGATTTTAACGGTGTCATTTCTGGATGTCTTGTCTAATGGCAGCCAAAAATCCTGAGTATGAAAGTGGTGACTTGTACACATTTCCCTGTCACATTTATGTTGAGGTATTTACAAATTGCTTCAATGCCATGTGAATGAAAAAAATACAGATTAGACATAATAGGTTGTGCAACACGTTTTAATAAAATTGAAAAACAATTATCTGTATAATTTGTCATGACTTTTATGACCTGTATCTGCTGTGATGTGTTTTATAAATACAGTTGTATGGTATGTATGAGGCGGCACGGTGGACAACTGGTTAGCACGATGACCTGACAGTTTGATTCCGGCTCCGGCCTTCCTGGGTGGAGTTTGCATGTTCTCGGTTTCCTCCCACATTCCAAAAACATGCATGACAGGTTGATTGGATGAATAAATTTGTATTGTATTGTATTGGACACTCTAAATTGCCCCTAGGTATGAGTGTGAGCGCAGATGGTTGTTCGTCTACGTGTGACCTGCGATTGGCTGGCAACCAGTTCTGGGTGTCCCCCGCTTACTGCTGGGATAGGCTCTAGCACCCCCGCGACCCTTGTGAGGAAACGCGGTACAGAAAATGGATGGATTTATGTATGGTATGAAATTACACTTGAGTTACCAGAGAAAGATAAATATAATACTGCACTGTAGTAATTGATGATTGATTACTATAGATTGTTTCTTTTTGATACTCAATCTACATTTTGGAGACAGCGTTGATTCCAACCAAGGGCCCTGTCTAAGGCAAGGAAGGGTTAAAACATAATTTTGAATCTTCATCATCTTCTTAGAGATTCATACCTTACAAATGGAAAAACATTACATTGATACCGTGCAGCAATAACTCAAATCAACTGTATTTATCAAGCACTTTAAGTCAACTACCGCAGTATGCAAAGTACTGTACATGGAGCAAGTCATCCAACAAAAGATGCGCTGTATCAAAGGGCGCAGCACCAGTTGAGGGTGCTATATCTGTATTTAATACTTACACGAGGCGCATGCTAGCTCGCGCATGATAGCTCGCACATGCTAGCTCGCGCATGCTAGCTCGCATATGCTAGCTCACCCATGCTAGCTCACGCATGCCAGAAGCCATGCAAATAGGGGATCTCTACCAGTAGCAGCACTTCAGACCAGTGAGAGATGTTATGGCAACACATCTAATAGACGACGTCAGGGGAGGGATGTCACTCCTTAAAGTCACGGTTTCAAATCAAAACCAAAAATATCTCTGAACAGCATACAAGCAAACAATGAAACAAAGAAATAAAATTAACACAAAAAATGCATCTCTCATGCCATTCATATCCCCCCAAAAAATAAAAATAACACAAAAAGATGGCTTCTTGGGAGCCAGTGAGCCTCAGCCAATCACATGGCTTTTTAGAGAGATGTGAGTGGTGTCCTTTGGGCAGTGTGTTGTTTTTTTTTGCAGTCTGTATCTATACTTGTGATGTTTCTTGCTTAAAATAACATGAATGGGACTTCTGGCGGCGCCATGTTTGAGTGAGACGCAAAAGTTCAAGCTCTGCTAACTTACCCATCCCATTAAACGACTTTAGTATAATACTCAGCAAAAACATGCCCAACAACCCCACGAAAACTGACACTAACGATAGACTTTCAAGATACCAATTTAGGACCAAAGACGGGGAGGAGAAATCGCAGAAAAAGGTTCAGGCTAACAAGCCTGCTAAGCCCGCGGCGGCTAGCGCTAGCAAAAGCGCTATACATGCGACGAAAAACATGGAGGAGATATTACAGACTATCGTCCAGTCAAATCAAGACATACGGGAGGACATTTCGCTGATGAGGATGGATGTGAAGGAGTTCAAAGGCCAAACGAACGAATCATTCACGCGACTGGAAACTTCGGTCGAAGCCGTGAGCGCACAACTAACGTAGCTGGAAAAGAGGGTTATGGAAGCTGAGGAGCACATAACCACCACTGAAAAGACCTCCCATGCCCATGGAAAAGCCATCGGATTTCTGTTGCGCCGCGAAGCTGAACTTTTGGAAAGATACGAGGACCTTCAAAACCGAGCGAGGAGGCAAAACTTGAGACTGTACCAGGTCCCCGAGGGAAGCGAAGGGAGAGATATGGTGGCTTTCGTTAAAAAGCTGCTACCGAAGGTGCTGACAGAACTCTCGCTAACTGAGATGGACATTAAAATTGACCGGGCACATAGGGCACCGATGCCGAAACCTAAGGAAAGTGATCCTCCTCGCTCGATCGTGACACATTTCGCGGACTACAACATGAAGGAACAGATCCTACAACATGCATGGAAACAGCGTACAGTTAAGCTGGACGAGAGAGAGATCTATTTTGACAACGACTATTCCCCAGAGCTGCAGAGGAAATGCGCCCAGGTCAGATACGTCGTGAAACAGCTAAAGGAGAAAAATATCAAGGCAAGGTGCTTGTACCCGGCACGGCTGAGAATGACGGTGGATTCGGAGGAGAAATCCTGTGTGCGTGTATGTATTTAGCTGGGTTTATGTAAGTATACATGTGCATGTATGTTTGTAAGCAGGTATGTATGGGTGCACATATGTATTTACATGTGTGTGTATGAATGTGGGTGTGTGTGCGTGTGTGTGTGGGGGGGTGTGCGTGTGTGTGTGTGCGTGTATACATGTAGGTATGCAAAATTACTGTTTTTGTTTTCATATTCATGACGAGTTTGGATTGTAACTACAGAATGTTCTTGGGTCGTTTTGAGTTGTGGCGTCAGCTGTAATTGACTATGAGTGGTTCATACTCAGCCAACGTCAGGCTGCAGTGGTTTGCCAAACGGATGCAGACTGCTTTACACTGTGACATTAACCCGGAGGGACTTTGATTGTGGTTAGCTACAATATTAAGGGTCTGGGGAGTCCAGTTAAAAGAATGAAAATACTTAATCAATTTAAAACATTGAAATGCTCAATTGCAGTGCTACAAGAAACTCATTTAAACGAAGTGGAACATTTGAAATTAAGGAGTGATTGGGTGGAACAAACATATAGCCCATCTCACGAAGGAGGGAGAAAACGTGGAGTTGCTATTTTAATCGACACTGCTCTGCATGTTGTGCTGGGCCACCTGGAACAACAGCAGAGCTATGCAAGGATGCTCTTTGTGGACTACAGCTCGGCATTCAACACGATCATCCCAGACATCCTCGTCGCCAAACTGGACATTCTCGGCCTCCCTGCCCTCACACGCATCTGGATTAAGGACTTTCTGACCAACAGACCCCAGACTGTGTTGCTCGGCCCCTACACGTCCTCCACCCGCATGCTGAGCACCGGTTCCCCTCAAGGATGTGTGCTGAGCCCTCTCCTGTACGCCCTCTACACCTACGACTGCAGCCCGGCCCACGGCAACAACACCATCGTCAAGTTTGCTGACGACACGACAGTGGTCGGTCTGATCTCGGAAGGTGACGAGACAGCCTACAGAGAGGAGGTAAAGAGACTGACAGCTTGGTGCAAGGACAACAGACTGCACCTTAACACTGCAAAAACAAAGGAGATTGTCGTCGACTTCAGGAGGAACAAGACGGTGCCGCCCCCCCTCTGCATCGAAGGCGTGTGTGTGGAGAGGGTCCACACGTTCATTTTCCTGGGAGTACAGATCTCCGACGACCTTTCTTGGACTCACAATACCACAGCAGTGGTAAAGAAGGTCCACCAGCGTCTGCACTTCCTGAGAGTCCTCAGGAAATTCAACCTGGACAGGAAGCTGCTGCTGGCCTTCTACCACTCGTCCATCGAGAGCCTGTTGACGTACTGTGTCTCCACCTGGTACAGCGGCTGCACTGAGGCGGACAGAGTGAGGCTCCAGAGGACAGTCAAAACAGCTCAAAGGATTATTGGCTGCCCTCTCCCCTCACTGTCGGACATCTACACCGCCCGGTGCCTCAGAAGGGCTCTCAACATCGTCAAAGACAATACCCACCCAAACTCACACCTGTTCGACCTGATGCCCTCTGGCAGGTGCTACAGATGCATCAAATCGAGGACCAATAGACTGAGAAACAGTTTCTTTCCGAGAGCCATCTCCATTCTGAACTCTCACACACACACGAGAACACCCTTACCTTGCAGAACAGCATTGTGATGTGTTTTTATATACCCTATTCAGTACTAAATTCCATTGCACTCTCTTATTTATTTATCTAATTTATATATTTGTCTGTATTATTGTTGTATTGCACTGGAGAGGGGAGCCCTCTAATCTCGTTGCACACTTGAATACAATGACAATAAAGGGATTTCTAATTCTAATTCTAATTAATCAGGAGAAACATTTTCTTTAACTGTGAGAAGGTACTTAAGGACAGGGAAGGCAGGTACCTTTTGGTTGTAGGTACAGTTGGGCAGAACAGGTTCACGTTCCTGAACATATACGCACCAAATGAGGACTGTCCAATTTTCATTACGGATATGGCGACCAAACTGGCGGATGAAGGGGAAGGGATAATAGTGGTTGGGGGTGATTATAATTGTGTATTGAACTCAAAGGTTGACCGATTGCCTGCTGGGAAAGGACCCCGAACTAGAAAATCTGTCACAGCTCTGGGAATGATGGATGGACTTGGCTTGATTGATGCGTGGCGATATCACCACCCCAGAGACAGAGACTTCACATATAGGTCCCAGGTACATGGGAGTTATGCTTGACTTGATATGTTCCTGGTTTCAAAGGTGGATGCGCATAAAATGAGAGAATGTGAAATAGAACCTATGACTCTGTCGGATCATAGCCAGGTCGTGTTGAAAATAAAGTTAGATCAAGAAAGACAATTTCGATACTGGAGACTTAATGTCTCAATATTAAACAGTCCTCAAATCCAACAAGATCTTCGGGCGAGGCTGAATGAATATTTGGACTTAAATGATAATGGAGAGGTGTCTCCATCAATTTTATGGGATGGTGGACACATCATTCAAATCACGTCAAGATTAAAAAGACTGAGAGAGGCGAAACGACTTGCATTGAAGGCGGGAATTAGGAGGCTGGAAAGGGAAGACATGTCGGGAAGCCGTGACTCATTAGTATTGTTAAATCAGGAAAGGGAAAAGCTGGAAGAACTTCTTACATACAGGGCAGAGGAAACGCTCTCATTTGGGAAAAGAAATTACTATGAGAAGGGGAATAGAGCGAGTAGACTATTGGTTTTTCAGTTAAGGAAAACCCAATCAAATCGGGTGGTACCTAAAATTAAACATCCCATTACACAGAGAACTACCACTAAACCGAAAGAAATTGCAGAGGCATTTGCAGATTATTACAAAACATTATATGAAGGTCAAGTAGTAATGGGAAAAAAGGACAAAATAACAAAAATTCTGGATTTGACTCAATTGAATAAACTGTCACAGGATGAGGCCGAGATTATGTGCTCTTGTAAATTGGATCCAGGTGTTTTATATTAATCCCCGGTCGAGAGTTAGGGTTAACGGACATTGTTCCGATTTCCCTAAGATGAGTAGGGGGACAAGACAGGGAGACGCACTTTCGCCTTTACTATTTGCTCTTAGTATTGAACCCCTCGCTGAATTGATCAGAGGAAATCCACTTATACAAGGAATACATGATGAGGGCGGACACCAACACAAAATAGCGCTGTATGCTGACGACATACTGCTATATGTTGAAAATCAATTCTAATAAATCAGAAGTAATGATGGTGTCTGGGACATGGCCTAGTCAACTCGATGACATAGTGACCTTCCGCAGAAATAATCAGGGCTTCAAGTATTTGGGTTGCACGCTCACCCCCCAACTTTCACTATTATATAAAGCAAACTATAACAAAATATTTGAGACATTTTGAGACAAATTGGAAAGATGGGATGTACTACCATTATCCCTTTTGAGCAGAATAGAGGTCATTAAAATGAATCTGCTTCCCAGACTCTTGTTCCTGTTCCAATCCCTCCCACTGAATGTCCCGTCTTCAGCCTTCTGCATGCTTGATAAGCTTTTATCGAAATTTGTTTGGCAGAACAAGAGACCAAGGGTGAGACTTAAAACACTCACTCTTTGGAAGAACAGAGGTGGTCTCGGTCTCCCAAACATGCAACATTATTTCTGGGCATCGCAATTGACAGCAGTTGTTGCATGGATCACCAATGAAGGAGAGGTGGGCTGGGTGAACATTGAGCAGAATTCATTGCCAGCTGTTCCTCTATCAGTGCTAGTGTTTTTGAATCCCCAGGCCCAAAAGAAACCGGAAGTTACAAACATATGGGTGGGGCACACGTTAAAGGTATGGTCAATAGTGAAAAAGAGAATTAGAGGATGCGCGGCTCTCTCTCGAGCTGTGCAGCTCACTAGAAATCCGGACTTCCCTCCCTCATTGTCAGATATCACCTTTACAAGGTGGGCAAACGATAAGATGAGAGTTATTGATCAGTTATTTTGTGACAATGTTCTGCAACCATTCTCCGATTTACAAGAGAAATTTTCACTTCCCCAAAGTGACATGTTCAGATATTTTCAGCTCAGACATTATGTAACGAACCACAAAGATTGGACTGTTTTTAAGAGAGCGCCATCCAATCTTGAAGACTACTTTATCAATGTGATCAAAAGTCGTCTGCCTACCAAAAAGCATCTCTCCCAAATATACAGAAATTTTGCGTTGGATTCTACAGACAATACTTTGTACATCAAAACAAAATGGGAAATGGAGTTGAATGTTATTATTGAGGATCGAGTGTGGGAAGAAATATGTACGGGGTGTCATAGGGGTATTGGCAGTAATGTTTGGAAGGAATTTGACTGGAAGAAGAAGATGAGATTTTTTCGGACCCCCTTGGTGCTGTCCAAATTTACGAATAACACATCTGTTAAATATTGCTGGGGGGGGTGTGGATTGATCGGCGACCACTCCCATATATTTTGGGACTGCCCGAAATTGCTCCCTTATTGGAAAGAGGTTAAGAGCGAGATCGATAGGGCACTGGGAATCAATTTGTCATTCAAACCTAAACAGTTCCTTTTCGATCTTCCGTCAGAAGTTGATGTTTACAACAGAGACCAAAAATACCTGCTGCATATACTCTTGATGACAGCTAGGAAAAATGTGACGTTAAATTGGATGAAACCTCTGCCCCCAAGGTGTCACTGTGGAAGCAGAAGCTTAGGGAGATTTATTATATGGAGCAAAGTTACAGCTGAGGTCCGATGCTTTTGAAAAGGTGTGGATCCCCATAGTAGGACATATCTTTGTTTGATCAGAACACTACATTACGTAATATTGATGTTCACACAGTTTGATCTCCGCGTTTCACTTTTCTGCCTGTTACTGTCATTTCTGGTGTACAAAATTGTAAAAATGCTTCTCTTGTTTATTTCTACTATTGTCTTATTTTATTCGGTTGTGCTGTCAAGGATTGTTGTACACTGTTCATAAAAATAAAGTTAAAAAAAAATAAATAACATGAATGATAAGACAGACTACGACATCGTGTACAGCTGACTTTTGGACAGCTTTCTCCGGCACCATAAACAAAAAACGTATTCACATAATGTATTTGTCACAGTCAATTCAAGACATAGATGTCTAAGACTTTGGCCAGCAGGGTGTGCTAACATGCACTTTGAAATGCCCCAAGGGGACATTACCCAATGGTCGAGAGAAGTACCCAGTCTATACATTGGGCGCGTTGCATTACAAGGCGCATTGTTTGTTTTTGGGAAAATTTGGGACTTTACGGTGCGCCTTATGGTCGCGAAAATACGGTACTTACATGGATAATATTGCCATGATACTGCAATAACACGAGGTACGAAAACGCGCAGGGAAATGGCAACAAGAAACAATAATCTAGCTCCTTTGTCTCCAGCGCTTAAGAAGCCAACTAAAGACCACCACCAGCAGGTGTGCGCTGGAGACTCCATCCATCTGAATGACTGAAAGAAAAAACAAACAGATCTGAAAACAACATGGATCACAACACTGCGAGCAGCTATAAAGGGCCCTCACAGACCTGCAAGGTTGAGGTACTGGCCTGTTGGGAGACTGACACGTTGGAAATTACATTTTTAAAAACTACGTTTATCAGATAAAAAAACTATTATGACCAAACATAATCTCAATAAAAGTCCAAAAATTTGATAGCAATTTGAAAAAAGCCTACTACTTTTTGAGTTTCTTGGACTTTTTTTTAGATCCCGGGCTGTTACGTGTGCCTCCAACTTTTGCTAGAGCTTCTTGACATGTAAAACAAGGGCTGCGACGCGAAAAAACTTAATGAGGTTATCCAACATTTTTTGTTTTTTAAATCACACAATAGCCTAATGAAAAATCAATGCTGCTGTCAGCCAGAAGTTGTTGCATTAGTGTTTCTTTATTGGAGAATAGGAGTTGCCAAGGCTACAGCTTTGCGTAAAATTCCACAATCTTTGTGTTGCAATATGATGAAGGCTTATAATCCATTTGAGAATCAGAATGACCATTTTTGTCATATACTCAGTGTACAACAAGATTGGAGATCTTAAAGTAAATTTGTATGTGTTCAGGTCTGGACTGTTTATCAAATGTGAGAAATCCTAAGAGTCAAATTACAGCAGCTTTTGTTGTCAAGGCGACACCAACCTTTAAAGTAAATTAAAAATGGCGAACTTCCCTAAATTAAAAATGGCGAACTTCCCGCTTAGTTTAGCATATGGCTCATAACTCTAGATAAAACGTACAATTGGTGTTGCTTTTTTAAAAACTTCTAGAGGGTGGCACAGTAAACGAATAAAACATTGATGATTTTGCCAGGCCTGATATGTGAGCAGTTTAGTGAGGTTTTGTGCATGTTTGTGGATGTCTTGAGGGTTGTTCTATTATCATTCATCCAACTGTACCACTTGTCCTCACAAGGGTCACGGAGGGTGCTGGAGCCTATCCCAGCTGTCTTCGGGCAGTAGGCGGGGGACATCCACGCTCAAACTCATACCTAGGGGCAATTTAGAGCCATGCATGTTTTTGGATTGTGGGAGGAAACCCACACAGGCATGGGAGAACATGCAAACTCCACACAGGAAGGTCGAATCAAACCCACAACCTCAGCACTGTGAGGACATCATGCTAACCAGTCGGCCACCGTGCTGCTTTGTTCTATTATCAGATGTGAGAAATATTCACGAGAAATTATTGTGTAGTTAGAGTTCGAGTAGCTTTAGTTGTCAAAGCCACGTTAATGTTTGAAGTGAATTCAAAATGTCGAACTCCCTGTGCAATTTAGCATATGGCTGCTAGAGACTTTTTTTTATAGCTCTTAGCCTTGCACATAATCCATCAAATTTTCAAAAAGCCAGCTGAAACATATCCGCTTCTGTTTTTGTAATGTAGGAGGAAACCGGAGTACCCGGAGGAAACCCACGCAGGTACGGGGAGAACAGGCCATCGTGCTAACCAGTCGGGCCACCGTGCCGCCCTCAAATTAAAATATCGTAGAAAATAACTTGTATTTTCTTCAACAAATAGGTGGCGCTAACACTGTGATGAATAATATGTTTGTAGATGTCTTTAAGGCCTGTTATATTAACAAATATGAGAAATCTCCACCAGAGATTATTGTGTAGTTAGAGAGGAAAATCAGCATTGATTTATTGGTGAACTGAGCGAAGCCACGCCCACAGCTTTTCACGAAAAATCACAAATTTCTCATTTTGACCGCATTAAGTCCTAAATACTCTTCCGAGCAAATATGAGGTAGATCTTGGTAACCTGCTCAAAGTAAAACATCAAAGAAAATAACTTAGGTGACAAATAGGTGGCGCTATCACTACTATGAATAATACGTTCGTAGATGCCTTTAGGCCTGTTCTTCACCAGAAATTATTGTGTACTTAAAGTGAGCCATGTTTAAAAATTGCATGAGAAACTAATAAAATATTGATCACTTTGCCAGGCCTGATATTTGTGTGCAAAGTTTCATGAATTTTCTTTCATATTTAGAACCTCAAAATCCTCAAAAAACAAGCCACGCCCGCAGCTTTTCCTGGAAAATGACAAATTTCACATTGTGATATCCTGAAGGCCTAAACACTCATCCGAGCAAATATTAAGTAGACCTTGATAACCTGTTTGGAGAAAAACATCAACAAAAATAACTTAAGTTTGCTTTAACCAGTAGGTGGCACTACCAGTACGATGAGAAATAAGTTGGTAGATGTCTTCAGGGCTGGACTATCCTCAAATGTGAACATTTTACAAACGATAGGATCATCTGAGTCATGTTCCATCAACTTTTGTTCCCACGGTGAATAATCAGACTTTGCCAAAATGTCACAAAATTCGCCATAGAGTAAGATCAACGTCTTGAGGCTGTTTTGACATATTTTCACTTGGATTTTTTTTTTGTCACCACTGGTTGGTGCAATATGTACAACAGAATAATAATATAGATTTCTTCAGGTCGCGACTCTTTACGTACTGGTGAAGTTTTGGATTTTTTAGAGCATGTGGAGGGGAATTATTAAGCATTTAGTCCATTGAGGCGAAGGAAATATTAAACGCAAATTCTGAAGCCCCGACCCCGTCATATAGTATTTCAAAAGCTAAAAATTTGTGTCCCGGTGTTTGTCCTAGGTCTACAGAAGGTACAGCAGAAATTCTAAGTCAACTGGATTAACCCTTTAGGATCAGGGTGCAAAAAAATGCCCTGTGTAAATGTCCAAAAACGAGCCAAAATTGGACATTAAAAAATTCACAACACACTTCCTGTACACTTTAGACTACAGCTGCAATGGACTTTTTTGTATGTCTCGGGGTGCTAGACGTGCCTGCCAACTTTCGTAGGCCGAGGTCAAACGGGTTGGGATTGTTATTTTTTTTTTTAATCGTTTATCGAAGGCGGGAAAAATAGAAAAAAAAATAACTTCTAGAAAAGCAATAGGGACCTCGTAGCGGTCGCTGCTTGGGCCTTAATAATAATAATTTCTAGAAAAACAATAGGGACCTCGCAGCCGTCGCTGCTCGGGCCCGAATTGATAATTACAAACACAGTAAGTATGTAAGGCTCCAGCTGAGTCAAAAGCCAATAAATGAAAATGAGTTTTATGACGGTGTTTAAAGATGGGAAACGAGGTGGCTAGCCTAACGTTTGGCGGGAGGTCATTCCAAAGTTAGGGACTGGCAACAGAAAAGGCTCGTGGCTTGTGACGGTTATCCTGAACAAGGTTTGATAAATGCTATCTTTGGCCTCTTCAACTGTGATCTGGTAGTTGTAAATGATGACAACGAGGGTCTTGTTTTATAACACGTCACTTTAATGTCGATACCAGCCGAACAACTCCCCTCACTAGCATGAACAACCTCGCGAGACCCCCCGCGAGACAATTGTGACACTCAGTTACCGTAAAGGTGCAACACAGTCGCAAACACAAATTTAGCACCATTACATGACATCTCCCCTCTTTTGTGGTATTTTCAATAACATAAAAACAAGAATTTATTTCCCCAACTGGGCTGCAAGAATGCAAAAATTTAAAGATGCTTCTCAGAAATCAAGTTAACCAGAAACATGCACCAATCACACAAATCCCAACAGCATGAGTAATTTTGGCATTGGTAACAAACAATCCCACTGTTTTCTTCAACAATCCACTTTAATTTCCATACAATTCCCAAGTGTATTTTCCCCTTTTTTTTTTCTAAACCCCCCCCCCCCAAAGGCCATGAATCTCAATCTCACAGGTCAAGCCTGTCAACTGGTTTGCACACCAGAACGGGTCACCATCTGAGTAGGTGGGGAAGTAGAGAATGTTGACTTACCCCGGCATACAGAAACGGTGTCGTCTATGCCGGTGTTGACAGGGTGGACGTCCATTGGCTTGTAGTCTCCGGACGCTGCTGGGACTGGCTGGGAATTTGAGGTGATGACGGTTCTGCCTCAGTTCTGCTCCTTGTGGTGTCTGGATGATGAAGGATCTAGGTATTGTCTCGCATGAAACCACAGCTGGCAAACACCATGACTTCTCGTGATCCAATTTGGAAAACACTTGGTCACCTGGATGGAAAGAAGGCAAAGTTCTGGCTCCATGGCGACGGTTGAAGTAGTGAGCCTGTTTAGCCTTTTCCTTCTTATCTGTTTCTTTCACATCTGTCCTGCTCTGCCACTTAGGTTTGAGGTTCTCCTCTAGCGTTGGAAGTGTCGTTCTAATTCCCCCCCCCCATCAACAGCTCAGCTGGGCTGTCGCCTGTCGTGGAACAGGGAGTAGCTCTATGACACATGAGCGCCATGACTGGGTCCTCCTGCTTCAGGATCCTCTTAGCTGTCTGCACTGCTCTTTCTGCATGTCCAATTCCTTGTGGATGATGAGGGCTGGACGTGTTGTGTTGGAAGTCGAGCTGTCTAGCGAACTCCTGGAACTCAGCACTTGTAAACTGGGGACCATTGTCACTCACTATCTCACTTAGAATGCCGAATCTAGCAAAAACAGTTTTCAAACTTTTGATTATTTGTGCACTCGTTGACAGGTGTGGACAGGTGACAGGACAGGTGTAATATTTCAATAAACCTTGAGTATTAATCCAAGATTACAAGGTAGTTATGTTGTTAAAATTCACAGATGTCCATGGCTACTCTCTTCCAAGGTCGCTCCGGAAGCGGTGTGGATAGGTGTGGCTACTTTTGTTGAGTTCTTTTCATTTCGTAGCACACCTGACATGATGCCACAAGCTTGCATATTTCTGATGAAAGTCCGGGCCACCACACGGATGAACCCGCTCTCTGTCTACATTTGATGAGACCTTGATGTCCCTCATGGATTTTCTGAAGTACTTCACCTCTCATTGATCGTGGCACAACAATCCTACACCCTCTCAGAATTAGGCCATCGCGGACTGACAGCTCTTATTTAACTTGAACATACGCTCTAGCATCTACTGGCACTTTACTGATGTGCTCAGGCCATCCTCTCTCTATTAGCCCTGCAACACATTGAAGTTCAGGGTCAGCGGCTGTTGCTACCCTAATTTCATCCAACTTGCCAGTAGATGCCAGGATCCCTTCCACCACACGAGCCACATAACAGGCCACGTCACAGTGCGTTTCGTTTACAATGTTTACGTTGGGTAGCGCGCTTCGTGACAAGGCGTCCGCAACAATCAGGGTTTTTCCAGGAGCATATTCGGCGATAGGGTTGAATCTCATTAGTCTTATGAGAAGACGCTGGCAACATAAGGGTACATTGTCCAAGCTTCGACTGTTGATAAGAGGTACAAGCGGCTTGTGATCAGTAACCAACTTGAACTGTTCCAGTCCATTAAGGTATCTGTCGAACTTCTCGCACGCCCAGACACCAGCCAATGCTTCCTTTTCTATCTGTGCGTAGCGAGATTATGCATCGCTAAGCCTTCGGGAGCAATAAGCTGCGGGTTTCCAGGGATCTCCATGGAGTTGCAGTAACACACCACCCAGGCCATAACTGCTTGCATCAGCCAACACAGCAGTTGGCTTCCCCACTTTGTAGTAGGCAAGCACCGGTGCAGTTGTGAGCAAGTCCTTATAATGTTCTCAAAAGCTGCTTGTTGAGCGTGACTCCATGTCCAGACAGCATCATTCCTCAGGAGCTCATGCATTGGCTGACCCACCGCTGAGAGGTTTGGAATATAGCTTCCTCGGTGACTGACCATTCCCAATATCCTCTTCAGCTCTTTCAAATCAGCTGGTGGCGACAACTGCCGTATAGCCTCCACCTTCTGGAGGCCGGATGCCAGACCTGTCGATGAGGTGCCCAAGGAATCGCAGCTGGCTCTGTTTAATTGAACACTTATCTTTGTTGAGCTTCAGGCCAGCAGTCTTGATGCGTTGCATCTCGTTGCACACTTGAGTACAATGACAATAAAGGGATTTCTAATTCTAATTCTAATTACCTTCTCCAAGTTGTCGTCATGCTCCTTCTCAGTAGCCCCGTACACCAGGATGTCATCCATGAAGACCTCAACCCCTTGAAGGCCCTGTAGAGTCTCCATCATCTTCCTCTGGAAGATCTCTAGTGCATTTGTAATTCCAAACGGGAGACGTTTAAAGTTGAAGCGGCCAAAAGACGTGATTCATGTAGTGAGCCTACAGCAGTCTGGATGGAGAGGTAACTGGAAGAACCCGCTGGCTGCATCCAACGAAGAAAAGACTGGAGCTCCGCTTAGTTTCTCTATGATGTCATCAACTTTGGGCAAAATGTATCGTTCTCGTTTAACAGCCTCATTAAGCCTTTTGAGGTCGACACAGATGCGGGCTTTTCCTGTGCTTTTCTTCAGGACTGGCACCATGGGTGTACACCAGTCAGTGGGCTGTGAAACCCTCTCTATTATGCCATTTTGCTCCATCCTTAATGGCGATACCAACCGAACAACTCCCCTCACTAGCATGAACAACCTCGCAAGACCCCCGCGAGACAATTGTGACAGTTACCGTAAAGGTGCAACACAGTCGCAAACACAAATTTAGCACCATTACATGACAGTAGTTACACCAGCAGTCTTTCCAGGATGCCGGCAGGAAATCAAATTTGTTTCAAGTGAGGGTTGGACTGCGATCAGGCTATTCTTTGTGACTGATTCTGTTCATATCTTTCATGACAGAATTTCTAGTTGCAGCCAAGGCAATGAGGGGGTCCAATTTGGTGGCCTCAGTATTGTATCTCTGCTTATTCCAGATGATGTCTTACTATTCGTTTCTTCAAGCCGTGACCTCAAATTCTCACTGCAGCAGTTCACAGTTGAGTGTGATGCGATTCGGAAGAATTAGAATTAGAAATCCCTTTATTGTCATTGTACTCAAGTGTGCAACAAGATTAGCGGGCTCCCCTCTCCAGTGCAAAACAACAATAATACAGACAAATATATAAATTAGATAAATAAATAAGAGAGTGCAAAGGAATTCAGTACTGAATAGGGTATATAAAAACACATCACAATGCTGTTCTGCAAGGTAAGGGTGTTCTCGTGTGTGTGTGAGAGTTCAGAATGGAGATGGCGCTCGGAAAGAAACTGTTTCTCAGTCTATTGGTCCTTGATTTGACGCATCTGTAGCGCCTGCCAGAGGGCAACAGGTCGAACAGGTGTGAGTTTGGGTGGGTATTGTCTTTGACGATGTTGAGAGCCCTTCTGAGGCACCGGGCGGTGTAGATGTCCGACAGTGGGGGGAGAGGGCAGCCAATAATCCTTTGCGCTGTTTTGACTGTCCTCTGGAGCCTCACTCTGTCCGCCTCAGTGCAGCCGCTGTACCAGGTGGAGACACAGTACGTCAACAGGCTCTCGATGGACGAGTGGTAGAAGGCTAGCAGCAGCTTCCTGTCCAGGTTGAATTTCCTGAGGACTCTCAGGAAGTGCAGACGCTGGCGGACCTTCTTTACCACTGCTGTGGTGTTGTGAGTCCAAGAAAGGTCGTCGGAGATCTGTACTCCCAGGAACTTGAACGTGTGGACCCTCTCCACACACACGCCTACGATGCAGAGGGGGGGCGGCACCGTCTTGTTCCTCCTGAAGTCGACGACAATCTCCTTTGTTTTAGCAGTGTTAAGGTGCAGTCTGTTGTCCTGTCTCGTCACCTTCCGAGATCAGACCGACCACTGTCGTGTCGTCAGCAAACTTGACGATGGTGTTGTTGCCGTGGGCCGGGCTGCAGTCGTAGGTGTAGAGGGCGTATAGGAGAGGGCTCAGCACGCATCTTTGAGGGGAACCGGTGCTCAGCATGCGGGTGGAGGACGTGTAGGGGCCGAGCAACACAGTCTGGGGTCTGTTGGTCAGAAAGTCCTTAATCCAGATGCGTGTGAGGGCAGGGAGGCCGAGAATGTCCAGTTTGGCGACGAGGATGTCTGGGATGATTGTGTTGAATGCCGAGCTGTAGTCCACAAAGAGCATCCTTGCATAGCTCTGCTGTTGTTCCAGGTGGCCCAGCACAACATGCAGAGCAGTGTCGATGGCGTCCTCAGTGGATCTGTTAGCCCGGTTTGCAAACTGGTAGGGGTCCAGAGTGGGAGGAAGGCAGTCCCTGATGTGCTGGAGAACCAGCCTCTCGAAGCACTTCATGATGACTGGCGTGAGAGCAACAGGACGGTAGTCATTCAGGTGGACGGCTGGTGACTTTTTGGGGACAGGAATAATGGTGGAAGTTTTCAAGCAGGAGGGGATGACTGCTTGAGCCAGGGAGCGGTTGAAGATCCTGCAGAAAACATGTGCCAGTTGGTGGGCACATGCTCTGAGGACCTTGCCTGGTATTCCGTCGGGTCCAGTAGCTTTCCTGGGGTTAACCGCCAGGAGCGCGCGCCTCACATCGTGTTCCTCTACGATGAGTGGGGGGGAGTTGGAGCATGAAGTGCGGGGGTGTGACGGTTGGGGCGAGTCAAAGCGAGCGAAGAAGCAGTTAAGCTCCTCTGCCAGCGATGCACTCGGGTCTACAGAGGTCGTGCTGCCGCCACGGAAGTTGGTGATGCTCCGTAGACCCTGCCACACCTCCCGTGGTCTGTTACTGGCAAGGTGGGCCTCCAGCCTCCCCTTGTAGATTGCCTTGGCTAGCTTGATGCCTTTACTCAGGTCAGCACGGGCCACCCTGTACTGGGCTTTGTCGCCTGACCTGAAGGCAGCGTCACGGGCCTTGAGGAGAGAGCGAACCCTGCTGGACATCCAGGGCTTCGCATTTGGGAAGGTCCGTATAGTCCTGTGTAGGGACACAGTTTCCATGCAGAACTTGATGTAGTCCAGTACACAATGTGTGTAGACATCAAGGTCCTGATGATCAAAGAGGTCCCAGTTTGTGTCTTGAAAGCAGTCCTGTAATTCACTCATGGCGTCGTCACGCCAGGTTTTCACAGTCTTTGTGGTGGGCCTGAATCTGCGTCTGAGAGGGGTGTACGCAGGTGCGAGCTGCAAGGACAGGTGGTCTGACTGGCCGAGAGGGGCGAGTGGGAGGGCCCTGTATGCGTGCTTGATGTTCGAGTACACATGGTCGAGAGTGTTGTCTCCCCTCGTTGGGCACTTGACATGCTGGTGAAACTCTGGGAGTACAGTCTTTAAATTGGCCTTATTAAAGTCTCCCGCTACTACGTGAACGCCATCAGGGTGGGCCCGCTGATGTTTATTGATGACGCACGTGAGCAGCGAGAGCGCCGTGCTAGTGCTAGCGTCGGGAGGGATGTAAACAGCCGTGACAATCACTACCGTTAGCTCCTTCGGGAGAAAATAAGGCCGGCATTTAACGGACATAAACTCGATGTCGGGGGAAGAGTGCTTCTCGACGATCGTGCTATCGCCGCACCAGTTCTCATGCACGTAAACACAGAGCCCCCCCGCCCCTTCTCTTACCGGTGTGCCTCGTCCGATCCGCGCGATGTAGCGAGCGCCCGGCCAGCTGGATGCTAGCGTCGGGGACGTCTGCGTGCAGCCAGGATTCCGTGACGACGATCACACTGCTATCACGCACATAGCGGTTTCCCAGGATTTGTAATCCCAGATCGTCGATTTTGTGGACCACGGATCTGGCGTTGGTGAGGTACAGACTCGGCAGTGGTTGCCTGTGGGGCTGCCGCCGCAGCCGTTGCAAGACACCGGACCTGCAGCCCCGCTTCTGCTTCCTCTCTCTGCGTCGCCTGCGCCGCCTCCCGGTCCCGATGACAAGCCACGGTGAGCCGGGCAGCCTCGCCAGTTTGTCCGGAATTTTGCGATCATAGCAAAATTCCTCTGTGATGGTTATTTCGCATCGATATCCAATGTCCACGATGTCCTGGCGGGTATATCGATGTTGTGCCTCAGTTGATGCCAATAAGAGCAAGCAAACACTAATAAAAAGTAATAAGGAGCACTGGGAGGGAGAGCTGTTAGCCGCTGCGTCTATGCGCGCCGCCATCTTGGAATAAGCACCTCCAAATCTGAGACTATGGTGCTCAGTCAGAAAACGATGGAGTGCCCTCTCCAGGTTCGGGATGTAATCCTACCCAAAGTGGAGGAGTTCAAGTATCTTGGGGTTTTCTTCACGAGTAAGGGTAGGGTGGTGCGTGAGATGGACAAGTGGATCGGTGCCGTGTCTGCTGTGATGCGGACCCTGTACCGGGTGAAGAAGGAGCTGTGGCAAAATACAAAGCCCTCGATTCACTGGTCGATCCACACTCCTACCTTCACCTGTGGTAACGAGCTGTGGGTTGTGACCAAAAAAACAAGATCACGGTACAAGCGGCTTATATGAGTTTTCTCCGCAGGATGTCTGGGCTCTCCCTTAGAAGTAGGTTGAGAAGCTTTTTTTCTGGTGGAGAGCAAAAAACTCTTACCTCACTCACAATGTCGACTCTCACTTCAACCTTCGTCAGAGATGTCACACTTCTGTGTGACATGTCTTAAAATAGCTGATTAGTGCGGGGAACCTTCAAAATAAGGCTGTAAAAAGAACACTTGAAACCGATTGAAAAAGAAGATGAACGCCATAATGCTAACAAATGGATGGATCTTTCCAAATTTGATAAGAGACTTGGAGCTTGTCTTTTTCCACTTGCATTTGGCTTTATGGCACTCCTGTTCAGCTCAGAGTGTATGGCAGGGCGATTGAACACTCTAAATTGCCCCTAGGTATGAGTGTGAGCGCTGATGGTTGTTCGTCTCATGTGTGCCCTGCTATTGGCTGGCAACCAGTTCAGGGGGTCCCCCGCCTACTGCCGAAGATAGCTGGGATAGGCTCCAGCACCACCCGCGACCCTAGTGAGGAGAAGCGGTATTGAAAATTGGTGGATGGATGGATTCTAAGAATTGAGCTGGACGTGAATTTATTAGTAAGGTCTTGCTGTTGTAGAGTAAAGTACAGCGGGAGGCAGTCACCTGCGTTCAGGAAGCTGGTGGTTACCTGACGCAGATTTAACTCCTAAAACACCAAAATGTTTTACTTTAAAGTTTAAAATTGCTTATCGTAACCAGGATCCCGCTCACCATTGTGGCCAAGAATAGGATCTAGTCAGTTAAAATAAAATCTACCAAACAACAAATACGCGAGACTCTCATGCCAGTCATCATCAAAATGGGAGTCTATGAGTGACGGCGTGAGAAGGTCTGTCGGTACTGACCCGGTTCATAATTATTTCACAGACGGACGATGACTCATTTCTGTCAGTGCTTATTCCGTCAATTTTTTCAAAGTTTCCTGTGATTCGTCATCAAAATGGTGTCCATCAGTCACATACTGATCGAATCCTCACCTCTGGTTATCTGTGTTCGTTGGAGAAGCAGGAAGTTATCGGTATCGGACATAAAAATACAATTGACGTGCACCCGTATATCTCAGTAATGCAGTTTGGGACAAAACATAAAAGGTTTAATCAAGAGCAATATAATCTCAAGTACAAAAATGAAACCATATGTGTCTTACCTGTTTAAGGACTTGCTGTTTATTCTTGCTCAGCTCCTCATATTTTAGTTTCCACTGACTGAGCTCTATTTCGAGCTTCTCAATACTCGTACTCAATGCAAGCTTGTCTCTGTGAATTACAAAAACATATAATAGATATAAATGATCATAGGTTTACTGAATGCTCAACATCCGACCTCTCTGGGTCCAGCCGCCAGAAGCCTCCACCCCCGAGGGGGTCCATGACTGTCATTCCCATGACCACTGAGGGAGCCTCCACTATGTATCTCATTCAATTGAATCACAGCATTGCGTGCGCTCGGGAATTTTTTTTATTTCGTATTGTAAGCTTCAATATACAACATAACAATAACAAACAATGAAACAACCAAAACAAAGAACAAAGAAATACAATTGACAAACAATGGAACAACCATTCATATCCCAAGTGCTGCAAATGTCGTGAGTGGTGTGGTTTGGGCAGCGTCTGTTGTGTAAATGTTAATGGAACCTGTGATATTTCTTGCTTGCAATAAGACCAATGATAATACAGACTACAAAATCGTGGACAGCATCCATTTTATCCAGTTTTCTCCCGCATGTACATACACATAACTGTCTGTTGTCAATTGATTCTAGTTTCAAACAGTCACCAACAAAAGGTACGAACACACTGTGTAATGCTCCCAGTCAGTCCAGCACTCTGTTGTCTCAAACCTTCACCAACAGAGAGTGTTAACAGGCTGTGTAATGCCCCCAATCGGTCCAGCGGAACGCTCATGAAAATCAGACATGAACAGATTTTTGGAACTCGGTCCATTACAAGGCATTCCGTTCATTTTGAAGAAAATGTGGGATTTTTCGGTGTGCTGTATGGTCGTGAAAATACCGCACATTGCTCATCCTTTGCATGACATATGAGGCATCTTCTGCATGCTCCCAGCTTTTATCTTGTCACCAGCTTTTCATTCTTCAAATTGCTTGCAAAATATTTTGTCACAGTGCTTTTCATCTCCATATCCTACTCACCTCTATTGACTTTATGGAGGCATACCTCTCCAGATAAGCATGTTTTTTATTTTTTTCATTCAGACTCAGCTGGTCTTATTTTTCAAGAATGTTTTGTTGGGTCTTTGTAAGAAGGCTGTCAAAGTGGTTGTGTGGTGGTGTGACACCGCTTCTTGGATCGACCATGAATTTGAGACAATCCCTCTACATATTGTCCGGGAGTTGGTTCTCTATAGAGCTGATTGTCAAGGGATTTTTGATGGTTCGAGTGCTTTCAATCAGTGAGGTCATTCAGGGCCTTTTCTACAGTTTGAATTAGTTCAATAACTTCCTTGGCAGATGTGATTTTAGCGGAGATATCCTATCCAGGTCCTCAATTATTTTCAAGGTACGGCACCGGTAAGGCCCAGTCGTGTGCCGGGACACTGCGTCCTTGAGCAGCCTTATGCATGAGCGGCCAACCGGGCCACGCATGGACTTACCCACTCCGGATTTTCGGACAAATTCATCGTGAGGGGCGGGGAATTCGAAGGAGCATCTGGGACCGCAACCCAGGGGTCAGACGCAAAACAAGACGTCTCTGACGGCGAGGGCGCGACAATGTTAATGGGAGAATCCTCTGCCACAGTGGAAAAACAATTTTCCAGGACCAGTCAAGGGCGGGGAGATGGTTCTCTGATCCTCAGGCTGCAGGACATCAAGTAAACATCAAGGTCCTGATGATCAAAGAGGTCCCAGTCTGTGTGATGGAAGCAGTCTTGTAATTCACCCATGGCGGTCTCATGCCATGTTTAACAGTCTTTGTGGTGGGCCTGAGTTTGCATCTGAGAGGGGTGTACGCAGGTGTGAGCAGCAAAGACAGGTGGTCTGACTTGCCGAGGGGGATAGCTCTGTACCCGTGCTTGATGTTTGAATAAACATGATCAAGAGTGTTTTCTCCCCATGTTGGGCGCTTAACATGCTGGTGGAACTTCGGGAGTACAGTCTTCAAATTGGCCTTATTAAAGTCTCCCGTTACAACATGAACGCCATCAGGGTGGGCCCGAGGTTGTTTTTTTGATGACGCACGCGAGCAGCGAGAGTGCCGTGCTCGTGTTAGCATCGGGAGGGATGTAAACAGCAGTGACGATCACTACTGTTAGCTCCCTTGGGTCATAATAAGGCAGACATTTAACGGATATGTACTCGATGTCTCGACGATCATGCTGTGATTGGACCATTCCTCATGCACGTAAATACAGAGACCCCCACCCCTGCTCTTACCGGTGTCACACGTGCGATCTGCGCGATGAAGTGAGCGCCCAGCAGGAACGTTGGAGTGCAGCCAGGATTCCGTAATGATGATCAGACAACTGTTCCAAACAGCGGTTTCCCAGGATCAGGTCATCGATTTTATGGACTACGGATCTGGCGTCGGTGAGGTTGAGACTTGGCAGTGGTTGCTTGTGGGGCTGCTGTCATAACTTTAGATAGAGACCGGACCTGCAGCCCCGCTTCTGCTTCATCTCCCTCCGTCATCTGCGTCACCTCCCGGTCACGATGACAATCCACGGTGAGCCAGGCGGCCTCGCTAGTTCGTCAGGAATTTTGCGATCATAGCAAAATTCCTCTTAGACGGTTATTTTGTATCGATAACCAATGTCCACGATGTTCTGGCGGGTGTATCAATACTGTGCCACAGTTAGTGTTAATGAAACCGAACATACATGAATAAAAAGTAATAAAGAGTACTGGAAGGGAGAGCGGTTAGCCGCTGCGTCCATACGCGCCTCCATCTCGGCAAAAAAATTGTTTTATATTTTTTGGGGTATTTTGATGTCATAAAACCCTAAACAGTTTTCCCAGCAAATATGAGGTAGACCTTGTTAATCTGCTGAGAAAAAATTATCAAAGAAAACTTGAGCTGCAAACAGCTGGAAAAGTTCCTCGCAGCCCTGGCAACATTGGGTGCTGGCACATTGGGATACTGTCAGATTGGAATTAATGTTTTTTCAAAATGAAGAACATACGAGTAAAACTAATTTTGATAAAATATAATTGCTATAAATTGATATTAAAAATGGCCTATTTCATTTTGAGTTTAGAGTAGGGCTCCTGAGACTTTTTGTAGCTCTTTGGCTAATTACATGTGCCTAAAACCTTTCCTATAGCCTCCAAAGTAGTGTTTTCTTGGCAGCTTTTAGCGAAAATGCACAAGTTTTTTTTTTGCAGCATCGGAAAGGCCAAAACATTCTTCCAAACAAATATAAGGTATATCTGGGTAACCGCTAGCAGGAAAACAGGAAAAAAATAAAACTAATATACCGTATTTTCGCAGTCATAAGGCGCACTTTAAAGTCACAAAAATTCTCCTTAACAAACAAAGCGCCCTGTCAGTCGATGCGTCCATTAAATGGACAAAGTACCACTCACGTCCATCAGCCCTTGTCATCAACGAGCTGTTGGAAGTGCATGTTAGCACACCCTGCTGGGCAAAGAGTGAGTTGTTCATGCTTACAATCGACCGTGACAAATACACTTTCTGACTATAATGTTTGGGTGATGGTGTTGGAAAAAGCTGGACAAAGGGCAGCTGTCCACAATGTTTTAGTCTGTCTTATCATTTATGTTATTGCAAGCAAGAAACGTCCCAGGTTTAGACAACAGACAAAAAGTCCAAAGCATAACAGCACATCTCTTTAAACAGCCATGCAAATCTCTCTAAACAGCTATGGGATTGTGGGTCTCTGCTCCCAGAATGCATTGCTTGAATTAGCTAAGGCTGAGTGGCTTTTGTGTTATTTTCATTTTTTTTGGGTATATTGATGGCATGAGAGATATATGTTTGTGTTAATCTTATTTCTATGTTTCATTGTTTGCTTGTATGATGAGTTTTTTATTTTTTTTGAAACCGTGACTCTAAGGAGTGTAGTAAGCAGCCAAGTCCCTCCCCTGACGTTGCTTTGTAGGCTATTGCCAATGCACCTAATATTGGCCTGAGCCATTGTCAATGTCAGCTATTGTCAATAAAGACTCGGCGTCTGCTGCAACAATGGGGTGATTGCTCATGTTATTGGGGCATAGTAGGCTGCTATCGGCTGTGTCAGTGTGGGCAGCTCTGCCAGGTTCATGCTATGCTAACAGCAGCTTTGCTATCGTCTTGTCAGGCGGTGCGTCCAGTATATGTTACAAAGACAGAAATAGCGCCCTCAACAGGTGTTGCGCCCTTTGACACGGCGCGTCTTTTGGGTGCGAAAATACGGTACATACAAATATTGGTGGCACCATCAGTACGGTAAAAAAAACATTCGTAGATGTCTTCAGACATGGACTCTCAGCAAATGTGTGAAATTGTGACTAGATATGTTCATGTGGGTCAAGTTACAGCAGTGATACCGACTTGTGAAGTAAATATAATATGGCTGAATCCCTTTTGTTTTCAGCACGTCTCCAAGAGACTTTTGTAGGTCTGGTTCAACATTTGGAGGCTTTTTTTTCTTTTCTTGTTTTGCACTAGATTTTAGTTGTGCACGCAATTCACTTTTACATATACTTTCAAATTTTCACAGGCTTTTTCAAATATTTCAAGGGGGCGCTTGTGAGCCATCTTTTAAAAATTGCATCAACACATTAATTATTGATGCGTTTAACAGACCTGATATGTCCATATGTGTGCAACATTTGCGGGGTTTTCGTGCATATTTACACTCTCACACTCTCTGCTGTTTTTTTTGTTGAATAGGAGTTGCCATGGCAACAGCCTTGCATAAAATTTCACAAACTTTGTGTTGCAATATGATGAAGGTCTAAAATCTCTTTCGAACAAATATTAGGTAAATCTGGTCAACCTGAATAGAGAAAAACACGAAATATTAAAACATATATATCCTTTAGCTAGTAGTTAGCGTTACAACTATTATGAAAGTACGTTCTTAGATTTATTCAGGCCTGAACTATTAGCAAATGGAAACCATCATTTATGTAAAGTCTCACCAGCTTTTGTCAAAGCGACACCAATCTTTAAAATAAATTCAAAATTGCTGGACTTCATGTTAAGTTTACCATATGGCGTCAAGAGATTTTTTTTGGAAGTCTTGGCCTGTTACATAAACTCACAAAACTTCGTAGATCTAGGTGAAATGTACAATTGGGGTTCCATTTTTAAAAGGTTCTAGGGGGTGCTAGCCAGCCATCTTTTCAAACCCACACAGTAAACAAATAAAATATTGATGATTTGGCCTGATATGTCTGCAACATTTTCCGCCCCCCTGTATACTTTGTATGGCCTATGGCCATTGTTATCAACAGGGGGCGTCACCCAAGGTTGCTAGTAGCAAGCAGAATAACCTGCAAGGCGGATTTTGTTTTGAGGATGAGGATGCCTTTATTAGCTTTTGAGCATGTGTTGCATTTTGAGCATGCATTACATAAGAGTGCAACATGGTATAATTTTAGCACAAGTGTGTATCGTCAACAGATATGTTTGAATGACAGTTAGAATTAATATAAGATGCATGCAATTGTCCATCAGATTGGTCCTGTTGACAGAGTTCAGAGATCTTGGCCTGGGTTTTGTCCTCTGTGAACATTAGTCCTGTGTGTCTTCTTTTTTGACAAGTTTTTGTTGTTGTTGTTGTGAGTGTCTTGTTATTGTGTAGATGGCTGCCCCCATGTCCTGCTGCTGTGTGTTCGCTGGGAGTTCCGGATATGAAGCTGCCCTTTGTCGATGATTGTGCCAGCATTCCTCGGTTGATGGGCACGTTGGATATGGTGTTAGGTAAACCAAGGTGGACTGTTGACAGTGTGGTTCATAGATATGATATTGTCGATCAAATGCGCGTTGATGGCTAATCTTTCTGGAGCGACTTCCACGGATGGTTCCACAGTGATCAATACCTGCGCGGTGGTCTTTATGAGGTTGTTGGATGAGTCAAACAGTGGTATCATTTTGATGAATCAGTTGGGTATGGGTGACCTCCATTGTTGTTCCATGAGCCTCGGTCTTGGGATGGCCTCTTTGGTCCAATGTCTGCCGGTGGCTACCAAGTTTAGGTCTGATTGGCTGATCTATCTGTTCGAGTGACTGTGCGGTGTAATGTTGCTGCGGTTTACTAGGTGTATTTCTAGTGAGTATATTGTAGCGGTGTTGTTGGTGCCCGGTGTGTGTGACGAGTCTAATTGCTGCATCATGTGCGTACTCAGCCATTTGATTTTTGTTCTATGTTCTATTCTAGTCTTTGATTCACTTGGAAGTGGCTGTTCTGATTCTACACCAACTGACCAGTACAAGATCGAAGGCTGACCTCATCCTCGGAGGTGCTGCCATGGATATTACGGCCCTGGACGAGGACCCGCTCGACTGAAGTCATCTTCCTGCAGCACTTCATTTGATTGACTCTTACATTATCTCAGCTAACATTGTATAGCATCATTTTATGTGTCAAATGTTGCCCACTTGGCATTCATTGCAGCCTGGTCATCCTGGAAGGGGGATTCCCCCATTTGTGGTCCCTTCTCAAGGTTTCTCACCTTTCCCCGAATGGGAATTTGAGTTTTTCCTTGGCCTCCTGGGGGTTAAGATCAGGGGATGTCGATTGTGGTTATGTAAAGCCCTTTGACACTGTCTGTGATTAAGGGCTATACAAATAAAATTGACTTGACCTGCGCGGTGCCTCTCACCTTGGGCAACTCCAGAGCGAAAGAGTATCCAAACCCTTTCGAGAGGACTGGTACCAGAGCTCAAGCTGTGTGTGGAAGTGAATCCGAATAGTCGAAACCTCTCTGCCTCACACACCAGCTCAGGCTCCTTCCCTGCCAGAGGGGTGACATTCCATGTCCCAAGACCTAGTTTCTATAGCAGGGGATCAGAGCTCCAAGGTCTCTGCCTCTTGCCGCCACCAGGCTCTCAATGCACCAATTCCCTTTGTCCCCTCCCACAGGTGGTGAGCCCATGGAAAGGGGGACCCACGTTGCCTCTTCCGGCTGAGCCCGGCCGAGCCCCATGGGTGTAGGCCCAGCCACCAGGCGCTCGCCGATGAGCCCCACCTCCAGGTCTGGCTCCAGTGGGGGGGCCCCGGTGACCCGCGTCCGGGCAAGCGAAATCGTGGTCCAATAATCTCCGTCATCATTAAGGTTCTTGGGAGCCATGCTTTGTCTGGACCCTCACCTAGAACCAGTTTGCCATGGGTGACCCTACCAGGGGCAAAAAGCTTAGCTCCTAGGTTCATTGGGACACGCAAACCCCTCCACCACGGTAAGGTGACAGCTCAAAAAGGCCTTATATATATACACAAATATATATATATATATATATATATATGCACAAATATATATATATATATATATGTATATATATATGCGTATATATATATATATATATATATATATATATATATATATATATATATATATATATATATATATACACAGACATATATATATATTTATATATGTATTAGTGCTGCCAAGTGATTAATTTTTTAAAACTAATTAATCACAAAAAATTCCATGATTAATTGCGATAAATCACATTTTTCTACTACTATTTTTTTGCGACGCTTGGAACAGATATTTACTTGAATAGTATCTTGGAATTGATGCAAAATCACCAAATGTGAAGTCTATTTAGAATCAGAATTGAAATAATTCAAAGACTGTTATAATAGCTTTCTTTGATTCTTGAATACAATCTAAATGGAGACATCTTTACAGGCATTTTTCGTCGAAACACTTTTCAAAACTGCCCACAATCGCCACACTCCAGCAGTGTTGGTTTGCAAGGCCCAGTGGTAACTTGCGCACGGTGTTTTGTTCTGAGACATGCTAAAGATGTACAGCTAATATGGCCTGATATTTGCTAAGTATGCAAATTATTTATGAAGTAAATCAAATTTACCTGAGTTAAAAAATGTTTGATTAATCACCTGAGTTTTCATTTTGACAGCCCTAATATACATATATATATATATATATATATATATATATATATATATATATATATATATATATATATATATATATATATATATATATATATATATATATATATATATATATATATATATATATATATATATATATATATATATATATATATATATATATATATATACACACACACATACACACCCACACCCACACACATTAGTACCAGATAGTTACCAACAGTTTTGTCCACATATCTCTTGAATATTGAAAACACCATACAAAAATTAGGTAAAAAAGGGCCTAAACTGGAGTTTACATAATGGGATATACATAAACAAAAGCTAAGCCATCCCACACCTAAACAGGACAAAAAAATGCAATGATCCAGTGGATTGAATAAAATCAATCATGGACTAGTCAAATAATATTCATTGATGAATCACAAATACCGGGAGTCCTATTGTAAGTGTTTTAATTTGCGTTCTAATTTCCGGATAATTTATTACACTATCGTATTTTCGCAGCCATAAGGCACACTTTAAAGTCCTGAATCTCGTCCAAAAAAGCCGGGGCACCTTTTGATGCGGAGCGCCCATTATGTGGACCGAGTGCACCGCTGGGCTGACTGCAAACATTGCCTGCCTGCACACTGCTTATACAGAGAGAAGGCGGGAGTGGTTAACGACAGCAGGCGGACGTGAGAGGGGAACGATGGGCGTGAACGAGAACGCAAAGGCACGCCCCCAGTGCAAAGCGGGCCCCAGTGCCCCTATATGGGCAAACGTGTCTGCTAGCTCTGTTGTTAGAGCTTTCGCGAAAGCCGGCATCATATCTGAGGAGCCGCACACAGCAGCGACACAGAATCTGGCAATGACGAGAGGGAACCTGGCGTGTTTGTGAGAGAACTTGCCCAGCTGTTTATTTCTGATACAGAAGACGATGATTTTGATGGATTTGTGGATGATGACTGATCAATAATAATGTGAGTACATTGTTAAATAGTTCAATAAAATACAACCAAACTCAGTTTTGCTCCTGTTGCCTTTTTAAAAACAGCTAGCCACGCTAGCCATGCTATCTTATGTTTTAGTGTGCATGCATGTTAACTAGGGTATTGTATGGTAGGCTGGGAGGCGGAATTTTGCTGGGCCTACACTATTGTGCTATTCAGTTGATTTGAGGTGATAGTTTTAGTTTTGATGTAACACCGTGACCGCACATCGTTTGTTGATTAGTGACTTGCTCACACCGGCATTGTGTCGGCATCCCATCTTGGTCCATTTTTGGATGAGGACAACTTCAGCATGTTGTTAAAAGCTAAAATAAAGTACCACCGAACTCCCGCTGCCATTTTAAAAACACGCTAGCGCGACTGGGCAGCTAGCGTGACTGAGCAGCTAGCGCGACTGCTCGGTTCTGTTTGCGCCCAATGATACGGTGCGTTCTATCTATGTATTAAATACAGAAATAGCACCCTCAACTGGTACTGCGCACTTTGATATGGCGCGTCTTTTGGCCGTAAAAATACGGTATATGGAAAGCGTGTTGTTACAGCTCCAGCTGTTGTGAAATGCATTGTATTGTATAGTATTGTATTGTATATGCACTGGGCAAGTTGGCGATGCTGTTGCTTTTGTTTGGTGCCGTTGAGATTTATAAAGAGATCTGCCTGAAGGGAAGAAGCAAATTTAAATTTTCATTGATGATATGGGGCTGCTAGTCAGGTAAATGCACAGGAAGGGATTAAGCCTAAAATTTTAATGAATGCATAAGTTTATATCTATATAAAGTTGTGTTGCATGGTATAATATAGATATTTTGGACACTTCTGATAACATCAATTGAAAATATGTTTGACACACAGGCACTCAAGCGATCGGGAGGTGCAAGGCGGTCTCCAATTTCCCACTTCAAACACACAGCTGACTGCATTTATATAAAGGGGAGATATAAGTTTATGTACCAATGTAATAGACAAACTCCAGCGAGTCGAATTTCTGTTTGCACAAGTCAAACACAGCATACTTGAGTGTGCGATCTGTACCACCCTAATTTTAGATTAGTATTTTTAAACAATTTAGTTGTAATTTTCCCTTATCATGTAAAACAATCTTTTTCACTATATTAAAAACAACAATATAAACAGACTGATCGAATTCAAAATTAAATTAGACTTTTGATTGAATATTTAGGAGTAACACAGTTTTGGCTTGACACCAGCCATAGCATACATTGTGTTTTTGAACAATACTTACCCGTGACCATATTTCTAATTTCAGCCAAAGTTTGCGACTGAAATGTAGCGAGCATTACATACTGTGTTGAGTACTTTGTAATTATAAATTTGATTCAAATTACTCTATTTGTTCTCATTCACATCCTCTTCCATCTGTCATTTTTTGCCATATTCTGGTTCATGCTGGGTTCGAACTGATCACACGTGCGGCAGACCAACTGCACAAGGAACTAAGATATCAGTAATAATAATTAATTTTCCTTCCTTGTTTTCCTGTTAAATTTTGTTCAGAGAAAACTTCATTGTGAAAAAGTTCACTTCATACATGGTATTTTCTAATATTAATTTATTGATTGTATTATTTATATTAATTGCAAAATGTTAGACCATTATTTTTACTTCATCTCTTTGGCTCATCCATCCATCCATATATCTGTTTTGCTTCTCCTCACAAGGGTCGCGTGGGGTAGTGGTGCTTATCCCAGCTATCTTCGGGCAGTTGGCGAGGGACACCCTGAACTGGTTGGCAGCCAATCGCAGGGAACACAAAGACGAACAACCATCCGCTCTCACACTCACAGCTAGGGACAATTTAGAGTGTTGAATATAACTACCATGCATGTTTTTGGGAACGTGGGAGGAAACCGAAGTACTGGGAGAAAACCCACGCAAGCGCGGGAGAACATGCAAACTCGACACGGGAAGGCCAGAGCGATCCCATGACTTCTGCACTGTGACGCCATCATGCTAACCAGTTCTCCACCGTGCTGCCCTCTTTGGCTCAATTGTTTTAAAATTATTACGTTTTATTTGTCAAATTTTATATATTGGAAGACAATTATTAAACTGAAATAATTTTTCTTTTATAGTTGAAATTTATGAGCACAAACAACAGACGAAGTACCGAAGATTTATACTGTTGAGTACCAAAAGAGTACTCAAGAGAATTGAAATCAAATCGGTTCATGTGAAAAAGATATCATCCCTCTTCAGTAGCAAATTAGGGCAAAATATTTGGGGAAAAATCATCTACTCATTGTTGTTTCGGCCACAAGCTTTTCTCCACCGTGCAAGTGTGATTTAAAAAGAAAAGAAACAAACACAATTTGATGCAGCTTACTGTAAATGGTGCTAGTCTTTTTTTAGAAAAGTTACCACGTTAAAAAAATATGCATATCTATATCACTGGAGAGCTAAATTTAGAATAGGACAGCATGCAAGTTAAGTGGTCCTTGGGGCTTAGTGGTTACCTGGTGCCTGCGCGCACCATATTGGTGACACCTGCACATTGTAGTATCTATTGATGTAACTAACGTGATTTTTTTTCCAATTACTTCATTATGTTACTATCCCAATGAGCTGGTAAACCAAGCTGCATGAACAGGTGCATGAGTCAAGGTTGTACATTTATTTTGAGTACCCTAAAGGTGTAAAAGTCGGCGAGATAAATTCAACTAATTGACGATTTACATTGCAACCATTGTAAAACTGTGAGACATACTCTCTCTCCTTCAGCAGGACTTTGTGGGACTCATCAAGACGTAGTTGTAATGCATGGAGTTTGCTTAAGTCGCTCACTGTGGGGCTTATATCTCCCCACAACTGTCTGTTGCGTTGTTGCCGGCTCAGACCAGAAGAGGAGCGTGTCGCAGGTAGATTAACGCCACAATGACGACTCTGACTGCCACAGGCCCCTTGAGCGTCGCAAGCTGGAGTTCGTAAATTCAGCACAGACTGAAGGTGCTCCATATCCTGATGGTACAAAAAAAAATAGTAGGAGACACCAATGTAGTGTAAACACCTAAAAATATACACAAGAATAAAATTATGAAAAATTAATTAGAAATAGGATTTATATACAATATAAATATACAATCAGACACAATATAGTTATGTTTACCAATAGGAGCCTAAACTATCAAAAATCACAGAGTGGAAAGAAAAGCAAGCCCTGTTCAAATGACATTCTTTTGTGATCTAAAAATGAGATCAAGATCAATAATTTCAGAACTTTTTCTCTTAATGTGATGCAGGGCTTGCCAATATATATATATATATATATATATATATATATATATACACACACATATATATATATATATACATACATATATATATACACACATATATAGAATAGAATAGAATAGAAATCCCTTTATTGTATACACATATATATATACACAGACATACATATATATATATGGATACAGATATATATATACACATATATATATACACATATATATATGGGCTCATCACCTGTGTGAGGGGCCAAAGGGGTTCGGTGCAATGCAAGTCGGGCAGTGGCAAGAGGCAGGGACCTTGGCGCTCTGATCCCCGGCTACAGAAACTAGCTCTTGGGACATGGAATGTCACCTCTCTGGCTGGGAAGGAGCCTGAGCTGGTGTGGGAGGCAGGGAAATTCCGACTAAATATAGTCAGGCTCACCTCCACACACAGCTTAGGCTCTGGTACCAGTCCTCTTGAGAGGGGTTGGACACTCTTCCACTCTGGAGTTGCCCAAGGTGAGAGACGCCGAGCAGGGGTGGGCATACTTATTGCCCCCCGGCTTGGCGCCTGTACACTGGGGTTCACCCCGGTAGACGAGAGGGTAGCCTCCCTCCGCCTCAAGGTGGGGGGACGGGTGCTGACTGTTGTTTGTGCTTATGCACCAAACAGCAGTTCAGAGTACCCAACCTTTTTGGAGTCTTTGGAGGGTGTGCTGGAGAGCGTTCCCCCTGGAGACTCCCTCGTCCTGCTGGGGGACTTCAATGCTCACGTGGATAACGACAGTGAGACCTGGAAGGGGGTGATTGGGAGGAATGGCCCCCCCAATCTGAACCCGAGCGGTGTTCTGTTACTAGACTTCTGTGCTCATCATGGATTGTCAATAACGAACACCATGTTCACGCATAAAGGTGTCCATATGTGCACTTGGCACCAGGACACCCTAGGCCGCAGTTCGATGATCGACTTTGAAGTCGTGTCATCGGATTTGCGGCCGCATGTTTTGGACACTCGGGTGAAGAGAGGGGCGGAGCTGTCAACTGATCACCACCTGGTGGTGAGTTGGCTCCAATGGTGGGGGAAGATGCCGGTTCGACCCGGCAGACCCAAGCGTATTGTGAGGGTCTGCTGGGAACGCTTGGCAGAATCCCCTGTCAGAAAGAGTTTCAACTCCCACCTCCGGCAGAACTTCGCCCACGTACTGGGGGAGGCGGGGGACATTGAGTCTGAGTGGACCATGTTTCGTGCCTCCATTGTTGAGGCAGCCGATTGAAGCTGTGGACGCAAGGTTGTCGGTGCCTGTCGTGGCGGCAACCCCAGAACCCGCTGGTGGACACCGGCGGTAAGGGATGCTGTCAGCCTGAAGAAAGAGTCCTATCAGGCCTTTCTGGCCTGTGGGACTCCGGAGGCAGCTGACGGGTACCGACTGGCCAAGCGAAATACGGCTTCGGTGGTTGCCGAAGCAAAAACTTGGGCATGGGAGGAGTTCGGTGAGGCCATGGAAAACGACTTCCAGACGGCTTCGAAGAAATTCTGGTCCACCATCCGTCGTCTCAGGAGAGGGAACCAGTGCACCATCAACACTATTTATAGTGGAGATGGGGTGCTGCTGACCTCGACTCGGGACGTTGTGAGTCGGTGGGGAGAATACTTCGAAGACCTCCTCAATTCTACCGACACGTCTTCCATTGAGGAAGCAGAGCCTGAGGACTCCGTGGTGGACTCATCTATCTCAGGGGCTGAAGTAACCGAGGTGGTTAACAAGCTCCTCGGTGGCAAGGCCCCAGGGGTGGATGAGATCCGCCCGGAGTTCCTTAGGGTTCTGGATGTTGTGGGGCTGTCATGCCTCGACAACATTGCGTGGACATCTGGGACAGTGCCTCTGGATTGGCAGACCGGGGTGGTGGTCCTCCTTTTTAAGAAGGGGGACCGGAGGGTGTGTTCCAATTATAGAGGAATCACACTCCTCAGCCTCCCTGGTAAAGTCTACTCAGGGGTACTGGAGAGGAGGGTCCGTCGGGAGGTTGAATCTCAGATCCAAGAGGAGCATTGCTGGCAATAAGTCGGATTCGTTTCCAGTGAGGGTTGGACTCCGTCAAGGCTGCCCTTTGTCGCCGATTCTGTTCATAACTTTTATGGACAGAATTTCTAGGCGCAGTCGAGGCGATGAGGGGATCCGGTTTGGTGACCTCAGTATTTCATCTCTGCTTTTCGCAGATGATGTGGTACTGTTGGCTTCCTCAGGCCGTGATCTCCAACTCTCACTGGAGCGGTTTGCAGCCGAGTGTGAAGCGGTTGGGATGAAAATCAGCACCTCTAAATCTGAGACAATGGTTCTCAGTCGGAAAAGGGTGGAGTGCCCTCTCCAGGTTGGGAGGAGATCCTGCCCCAAGTGGAGGAGTTTAAGTATCTTGGGGTCTTGTTTACGAGTGAGGGGAGGACGGAGCGAGAGATCGACAGGCGGATTGGTGCAGCCTCCGCTGTGATGCGGACGCTGTATCGGTCTGTCATGGTGAAGAGGGAGCTGAGCCAAAAGACGAAGCTCTCGATTTACCGGTCGATCTACGTTCCTACCCTCACCTATGGTCACGAGCTGTGGGTCGCGACCGAAAGAACAAGATCTCGGATACAAGCGGCAGAAATGAGTTTCCTCCGCAGGGTGTCTGGGCTCTGCCTTAGAGACAGGGTGAGAAGCTCGGCCATCCGGGAGGGACTCAGTGTCGAGCCGCTGTTCCTCCACGTAGAGAGGAGCCAGATGAGGTGGCTCGGGCATCTGTTTAGGATGCCTCCTGGACGCCTCCCTGGGGAGGTGTTCCGGGCATGTCCCACCGGCAGGAGACCCAGAGGATGACCCAGGACACGCTGGAGAGACTACGTCTCCCAGCTGGCCTGGGAACGCCTCGGCACCCCCCCGGCAGAGCTGGAAGATGTGGCTGGGGAGCGGGAAGTCTGGGCTTCCCTGCTGAAGCTGCTGCCTCCGCGACCCGACCCGGATAAGCAGCGGATAATGGATGGAGATATATATATATATATATATATATATATATATATATATATATATATATATATATATATATATATATACACACACACACACATACATATATATATACACATATATCTATACACATACATATATACACATACACATACATATATATATATATATATATATATATATATATATATACACACATATATATATATATATATATATATAGATATATATATATATATATAATATATACAGTGAACCCCCGGTTATCGCGGTTAATGGGGGCCGAGACCACCCGCGAAAACTGAAAATCTGCGAAGTAGCGTCGCACCTTAAAAAAAAATAAAATAAAAAGAAAACAAAAAAAAAACACTGTATAAATATACTTCGCACCTATATATATATATATATATATATAAATATAGATAGGTGCGAAGTAGCGGCACACCTTCAAAAATGCTTAAAAAAAAAAAAAAAAAAAAAAAATATATATATATATATATATATAAATATATGGGTAGAGAGAGAGAGAGTGAAATTCATGTTATAACAAAAAAAAAACAAATTATTATTAAAACTTGTGTTTTTATTCCCCAGCCATTATTTCTGTATTTATTCAATTACTTCTTTTTGTATTTATTTAATTACTTCGACTTTTACCTGCTGGTACGCCGTCCGGTGTGCCCTGTGAATGTTATGATCCTCCAGCAGAGCTGGACAGGACTCTCCAAACGCAGACACGGGAAAAAAGGTGGTGATACAAAGATAGTGTAGCGACTTTGTAAATGGTTCAAGGGTTCTGTGTTTTCCTCTTTTCTGTGGAGGCTGTGAAGGCAGCAGGGGAGTGAACGTTATGTTGTTGTCGTTGTGTTGCTCTCTCTCTCTGATCGGCGTGGTTGCGGCCAACAGCAGCCGTTTTTGGCTTAATAATAAAAGCGTTCGCTGATGGACAAATTGGCCTGATTTATTATACAACGTTACAATATTTATTATAATCACAATATAGTCAGTGTAATCAGCGCGTCTCGCAGCAGCTGACGGCATGGCGCGAGACTATCGCTGGAGGAACGCCCACACAGCTGAAAAAACAAAAACACACGCGGCATGACAGGCACGGATCATTTATTTATTTATTCATTCATAACTGACAGCCTCGCGCTCCGCCCGTGCCCGGGGAAGGTGCTCCTCTTCGGCTTACTGTGACGCGAGCATGCCCTCCTCCTCGGCAGCTCCCATTCGGTTAAACTTAGGGGCCGTTTGGCACCGCCCGTGCCCGGGGAAGGTGCTCATCTACGGTTTAACTGCCACGCACGCCGGCCGGAGCTCTGATGCGGTCCGAACCGCGCGAAACGTCGCCACCAATCGTGTCCGGGGGAACCTGCTCTTCTTCGTCCACTCACTTCTTCGTCCACTCTCCTCTTCGGCGCACGCCGGCCGTCTAACCGCTTCAGCACCCCCTTGTGCCGCTCGGCGAAACTACAATGCCCCCGAATATTTTTTAGACCCGCGAAGCACTGAACCCGCGAAAGGTGAACCGCGAAGTAGCGGGGTTTCACTGTATATCTAATATATATATATATATATATATATATATATATATGTATATATATATATATATATATATATATATATATATATAAAGGGCTGTCAAAATTAAAGCATTAACTCAGGTGATTAATCCAAATTTTTTAACTCAATTAAATATTTTAACTCAGTTAACTCAGTTTGATTTACTTAAAAAATAATTTGGATACTGTCATGATTTGTGTTTGTTATTTTTGGTTTAGTATTTGGTTTCATGTTTTGGCCTTGTTCCTGTGTCTTGTCTCGTCTTGTCGATTGTGTCCACCTGTGTTCGTTTACCCAAGCCCCTGTGTTAACCAATCCGGTCCTTCCAACCCTCCGGTGTTTTGTCCAGGTGCTCCTCGTTGTCTCGTCAATTTGTGTGTATTTAGTTCCCTGGTTGCTTTCAGTTTTTGTTGGTCCATTGTCATTTTCACTGTCATTGTCCCTGTCGCTTGTCGCTGTCGCTTGTCCCTGTTGCCTGTTCCTGTCGCTGTCCAGTTTTTCCAAGTCCCTCGTTTGCCTTTTGTTTTCTGTTTATTAAATGCCCTTTAAGTTACCCCTGCCTGGCTTCCCTGCGTTTGGGTCCTCACCTACCTCAACCCGGACCCGGAGCCAATATTGTGCCATATTAGCTGTCTTTAGCACGTCTCAGAACAAAACACAGCATTCAAGTTACCACTGGGCCTTGCAAACCAACACTGCTGGAGTGTGGCGTTTGTGGGCAGTTTTGAAAAGTGTTTAGAAGAAAAATACCTGTAAAGATGTCTCCATTTCGATCATATTCAAGAATCAAAGAAAGCTATTAGAACAGTCTTTGAATTAAATATACTTCATATTGGAAGATTTTGCATCAATTCCAAGATATTATTCAAGTAAATATCTGTTATAAGCTTCGCAAAAAATAGAAATTGAAAAATATGATTAATCATGATCAATCATGGAATTCTTTTGTGATTAATTAGTTTAAAAAAATAATCACTTGACAGCACTAAGATAGAAAGCTAGATAGATAGATAGATAGATAGATAGATAGATAGACAGACAGACAGACAGACAGATAGATAGATAGATGGATACACATACATAGCACTGGGTTAAAAAGTAAAAAAAAAACAATTAAATACAAATTCAATCTCACCTTTTGTTCACCTGTTTTTAGTGTGTTTATGTCCTTCACTGGTTCAGGAGCTGAAAACTCAGGTACCTCCTCACCTAACTTCTCTTGGTTACGATCAGTATGAACTTGTGTTGTCGACGACCAAGAGGTGGTGGAAGAGGGTTGAATGGATGGACAAGAATATGCAGAAAAAGAACAAAGGTGGTGTGCAGCGGAGGAGGCAGCATTGGTGACTGGAAGCGGTGCTGTAAATTCACTGTGAAGCTGGACCCCATTCTTTTGTATAATCTCATTCTCTGAAACAAGATCTTGACGCTCCCGTCGAAGACAGGTCAGCTCCTTGCTCAGAGTTTCCAGCTTCTGCCTAAGCAGGTGGGCCTCATCACGTGCACGGTTACGCTCTGCACGAACCTGGGAAAACACAGTTCTCAAATTAACTTAAAATCCCTCCATTTGGTAAAGCTTATTTTGATCACTCTAATTAGGTGTTTAAGAAGAAGACATCAATATGAGGCGCCGTTCGGGACATAATTCAGGAATAGCTCTCACACTCACTAGTGAAATGCGCTCATACACATAGCTGAAATGGTTTCGCTCATACACACTAGTGAAATGCGCTCATACACATTACTGAAATGCGCTCATACACAGTAGTGAAATGCACTCATACACATGGGTGAAAATGTTGTCGCTCATACACACTAGTGAAATGCGCTCATACACATTACTGAAATGCGCTCATAAACACTAATGAAATGCGCTCATTCACACTAGTGAAATGCGCCCATACATATTACTGAAATGCGCTCATACACTAGTGAAATGCGCCCATACATATTACTGAAATGCGCTCATACACACTAGTGAAATGCGCTCATACATATTACTGAAATATGCTCATTCACACTAGTGAAATGCGCTCATACATATTACTGAAATGCGCTCATACATATTACTGAAATGCGCTCATACATATAATAATAATAATAATAATAATAATATTCCCTTTATTAGTCCCACAATGGGGAAATTCGAGATTCGAACCCAGGCCTCCTGGGGAGACTGGGTCCTGAACGCGGCGCCTTAGACCACTCGGCCATCCTGGCAGCCAATAATAATATTCCCTTTATTAGTCCCACAATGGGGAAATTCGAGATTCGAACCCAGGCCTCCTGGGGAGACTGGGTCCTGAACGCGGCGCCTTAGACCACTCGGCCATCCTGGCAGCCATATCACTGAAATGCGCTCATACACACTACTGAAATGCGCTCATTCACACTAGTGAAATGCGCTCATATACATACAGATACACACACATACATACATATACAGTGAACCCCCGCTACTTCGCGGTTCACCTTTCGCGGGTTCAGTGCTTCGCGGGTCTAAAAAATATTCGGGAGCATTGTAGTTTTGGCGAGCGGCACAAGGGGGCGCTGAAGAGGTTAGACGGCGGGCGTGCGCCGAAGAGGAGAGTGGACGAAGAAGAGAGTGGACGAAGAAGAACAGGTTCCCCCGGACACGATTGGTGGCGACGGACACGATCGGGGGCCACATTTTGCTTCGTTCGGGACCGTGCGTGAGCTCTGAAGGAGACCGGCCGGCGTGTGTGGCTGTCAAGCCGAAGAGAAACAACTTCCGCCCGGGCACTTGCACGGCGACATTTTGCTTCGTTCGGGACCGTGCGTGAGCTCCGAAGGAGACCGGCCGGCGTGCGTGGCTGTCAAGCCGAAGAGAAACAACTTCCGCCCGGGCACCGGCGGAGCGCGAGGCTGTCAGTTATGAATGAATAAATGAATAAATAAATAAATGAAGAATGCCACCTTTCATTTCACTGTCATGATCCGTGCCTGTCATGCCGCGTGTGTTTTTGTTTTTTCAGCTGTGTGGGCGTTCCTCCAGTGATCGTCTCGCGCCATGTCGTCAGCTGCTGCGAGACGCGCTGATTACACTGACTATATTGTGATAATAAATATCTTTGTATCACCACCTTTTTTCCCGGGTCTGCGTTTGGAGAGTCCTGTTCAATCCTCCAGTTCTGCTGGAGGATCATAACATTCACAGGGCACACCGGACGGCGTACCAGCAGGTAAAAGTCGAAGTAATTAAATAAATACAAAAAGAAGTAATTGAATAAATACAAAAATAATGGCTGGGGAATAAAAAAATAATAAGTTTTAATAATAATTTGTTTTTTTGTTATAACATGAATTTCACTCTCTCTCTCTCTACCAGTATATATATATATATATATATATATTTTGTTTTTTTTTAAGCATTTTTGAAGGTGTGCCGCTACTTTGCACCTATATATATTTATATATATATATATATATACATATATATATATATATATAGGTGCGAAGTATATATATACACTGTGTTTTTTTTTTTTTTTGAAGGTGCGACGCTACTTCGCGGATTTTCAGTTTTCGCGGGTGGTCTCGGTCCCCATTAACCGCGATAACCGGGGGTTCACTGTATATATATATGTATATATATATATGTATATATATATATGTATATATATATATATATATATATGTATATATATATGTGTATATATAGATATATATATATGTACATGTATATATACATATATATTATTATTATATTATTCGTCACACTGGCGAGGACACGCTACCTACGTATTGACGTCACGCTGCCATTACCCTCTAAAACTTAAATACATACATAAAAAAATTATTTGGTGGGTGGGCTGAAGGTGGACTCCACAGATTTCTACCAGGGCTGTGCGCTGTTTCTACCCCTAGGTGTCAGTAACTCCCAAGACTTTTTACTTTTTTGTAAATACCTTACGTGTCCTTATTCCCGGGTGTGCTGTTTTTAGTATAATGAAATGGGAACTCTACGTAAAGTAGAACGACGTGTGCGCATTGTTTATGACCGTCACAATTTTGTACCTATTTTATCAAAAAGGGTAAATAATAGTACATTTGCTGAAAAAACACACACAAGCATGCCAATCCTCTGACTTATCTTGCACCACTGGACCAGCCGATTCAGCGGTTGTCCGCTGCAGAATTTAAAAGCAAAGAAGGAAAGGGGAATTAAGCTTCACTTTAGATCTCTACAATAGTCTTTGGTAACCGTGGAATCTGATATGTTTGTTCGTATCGTTTCTCCTTCAAACATCTCTTTAGTTGCCGACACGAAGGTCATATGTTCCTCCTCTTTTGCCAACACGAATGTCATATGTTCCTCCTCTTTTGCCGTACTGCGACGCACTACGGCAGTCGAAACGCTTAACTAGGAAAATAAACGTCATCGGCCATGTTTGTTCTGTTGGTTACGATGACGTCAAGTTTTGACCATTGTATTTCAAATTTTAGCGCGCTTAGGCTGGATTGGTTGAACCGGAACCGCCCCCAACCACTAAGTCTAACGTTCAGTTTGAAGGCCCGGTAGATGTGGATGGACGGGGTCCTCCGGTAATAATGACGTCACTTATTTTATATTTACGTATTATATTTCTTTGACTTCATGTTTGTCACCCCTGTTTGTTACATTAGTATGTTCTGAGTTAATAAATAATAACAATTCCAAAAAATAATAAGTACATTTACTGCTACTTTTGCGAGGATCATCCTTTTTTTTCTTTTGGTGTCCTCTGCGTGCCTGTCGAAAACGTCACGTCAATGCTACGTTGCTTTGGGAATCATACTGGTTAAGGGTCGGAGGGGAAATATGGAAATGTTAATGTTAATTAAGAAATAGTTCACACGATATACAAACATTATATTCATACAATCTTGTTGTCGGAGTGAACCACTGCATTGTTGCAAGTTTGGCAGGAGAATCGTAAACGTTCCACTGCTATGCGGTAGCTGCTTGTCGGGGCATAGGCGCAAGTGACGTGTAGCTGACGCGCCAGCGTGGCGGTCATGCGGTTATTTTGTTTTATTTTTGTATTTAGCAAATCAAAATATGCAAGTAGGCCAGGGTAAAAAAAACACAGAGGTGAAGAAATATATTTGAAAAATACGTGTTAAAGCGTGATGTCATTGGCAAGCGCGCAGCCTCCGCAGGACGTCCTTATCTAGTCCCAACACCGGCCCACACATGCTGTTTGCACGCGAATCTACCGACTTAATGTCGTGTCGGTTCAGACATCGAATCCTGGTCAAACCGTGTATTTCAGCTGATTTTGCGATCAAAATGCACTTTTATCTGTTATTTATTGCTGTGCAAGTGCAATATTTCTTTTTTGACGTGAGGGGCAATGAGGAGGATGTTGTTCTTTTCTTTAACAGTGCTCTGGGATCCATTGAGAGGCTTCAAAGAAACGAATCCAACAATTTTCACCAGGATAGGCTTTTGAGAGAGCTTCACGAACATTCACGAACTCTTTCTGCATTTCTTGGAGTGTGTGATGACAGAGAAGTCAATAACTTTCTTGGAGCATTGTACAGCTGTTTCTGCAGGTTATTGAATGAATATGAGATCAGACAGACGTTTGTGGATGTGACAAGTTTAACACCTCCAACGTCGACTGCCGCTCGAGGGCGACCCCGGTACAGCATCACGACAGAACAAATTTCCCACTGTGTATCATGCTTTGGAATCAGTCAAAGAACCCTCTTCAGACACAGACAAAGACTGGGAATTGAGCCAATTATATATTCTTCGTTGTCCAATCAAGATCTGGACGGACTGTTAACTTCGATCCTGCTGAACACTCCAAATGCCGGTGAAGCACACGTACAAGGGAGCCTGAGATCACGTGGCTTAAGAGTTCAGCATTGGCGGGTCAGACAGAGCTTGCATCGAGTGGATCCAATTGGCCGTGAATTTAGACGTCGCCTTGGTATACATCGGAGAGTGTACAATGTTCGTGCACCCAACGAATTATGGTAAGTTGTATGCGCATACACGTATATATGTACACACACACACACACACACACACACGTGTATATATATATATATATATATATAAATATATATATATATATATATATATACATACATACAGGGCCTTCTTGTGTGGAGGTTGCATGTTCTCCCCGTGCCTCCGTGGGTTTCCTAACTCCGGCCTCCCAAAAACAAACATGGCAGGTTGATTGTACACTCTAAATTGCCCCTTGGTATGAGTGTGAGCGAGGATGGTTGTTCGTCTTTGGGTGCCCAGCGATTGTCTGGCAACCAACCAGTTCAGCGGTGTACCCCGCCTACTGCCCAAAACACACCCCCACACACGTTACACGTTTAAACTTGTAGCCATACATTTTTTTCCAACAGGCATTTTGACGGCAACCACAAGCTGGTCAGGTGGAGATTCGTCTTTCATGGCTGCGTGGATGGTTACAGTCGGGCTATTATTTACTTAAGGTGCTTATCCAACAACAAAGCATCAAGTGTCTTATCACTGTTTGTAGAAGGAGTCGAGGGGTTTGGCTCGCCCTTAAGGGTCAGATGTGATCATGGTATGGAAAATATCAACGTTGCTCGTTTTATGTTGGAAAATCAGGGTTTAAATAGTGTTATTACGGGTGTATCAGTACACAATCAAAGGATTGAACAATTATGGGCAGAACTCAATAGAGTTGTATCCAGACACTTTATAAACCTCTTCAACTTCATGGAGGAACAGGAGCTTCTGGATTCGGTGAATGAGCAACATTTGTTTTGTCTACATTACGTGTACTTGCCAAGAATTGAAAGAGCAACCACTGAATTCATAAATCAATGGAACAACCATGGCCTTTCAACGCAAGGGGGGCAGACACCTCTTCAATTGTGGCACACAGGTGTTATCAACAATCCAGGAATGCTTCCAGCTTTAGACGGTGCCCTCACTGCGAATAACGACTATGGTATTGATGAGGAGGGGCCACTACCAGAACTCCAAACTAACAAGAATGTTGTGATTCCATCCATTGAAGTAACCATAAATGAGACTGTATTTGACAATATTAGACAAGTTAACCCACTAGAAAATGATGGCAACCATGGAATTGATGTTTTTTGTTCACTTTTAAACTTTATACAATAACTGAAATGAAAAAGCTTGAATAAACAATAGATGAACATGATTGTAACAGTGTTGAATAAATTGTAAACTACAGACGTGCATGAAACAGACAGTCAAACTCAATGAACAAAACAACAACAAATAAAACATTTTAACTACACTTATGGTCTACCGAAGCCATGGGTGTTGGCCAAAGCAAAAATGAAATTGTCCTTAAAGTTTTTATAGGATAAATTAAGTGGCAACTTAATGCAATTTATGCAAGTGTTTGCCAGAGGAAATGGGGAAGCAATGTCATCATCTCCTGGATGAATAAATTCTATTGACGGAGATGGTGGAAAGCCAATAGGTGGCACCACAGACGCTCCTGTTGTGAATGCCAAAATCCTTCCCAATTTGGCTGGTCCATCTTCTTCTGTTGGAACAAAACATTTTTAGTGGTTGATAGAACAGTCAAAATATACGCTACAAATTTCCCCAAAATATATACCAGAGGAGAAACTTTGATTTCCCTTTTCTATGACTATCATTATATTAGACCCTTTTCTTAATCGTCAACATTTGTAAAGTGCTTTTTGATGATTGTAATACCGATATGATTAATTTTAAATGACCTTTTTTTGGTGGAGTTCTTTGCAAAAGGGTGTGCAATTATTCCATTATGTTAAATTGATATAGTAATTACTACTATAAACAAGATTATTCATTTGCTGCCAACCTGGCTGGTGTACCCCGCCTACAAATAATAAAAAAATAAATAACAAAAATAGTAAACAAGATACATTTTAATTAAATGTAACACATGTCTAACACTGGTCATGGCCCAGTCCCTTTCATATGGGCCATTTTTCCATCGAGCCACACAGAGAGAGTCAGACTCGTCATCAACCAAATCCATGTAGCCTACACTAAGTGGCATGTAAAAAGGGCTGGGCAATTATATAATCCAGAATTGTGATATTGAGTTGACCAAAGGTGACCACATTTACTTCATCAGACGTGGCCGAAATGTGTATGACAGCTGGTCACGACAGTAAATGTTTTCCGGCTTTAGTTTTGTTTGCTAGTTTAAGAACTACACTACACGATTGACTCTCACTTTATTTCAACTATCAATACAATACCTAACATTGTACAGCATCATTTTATGTGTCAAATGTTGCCCACTTGGCATCCATTGCAGCCTGATCATCTTGGAGGGAGTGGGAGCGGACTTCATTTACTCGTTTTGTCCTTTGTTTCAAAGAGGTGAATTTTAAATATGTGCATTATTCTATGTAATCCTTTGTTGGTGTCGTATAAGAATATATTGAGACATTGTATTACGTAAATGCTCAATAAAAAAGATTTTTAAAAAATCTACGAAAAAACTTACACATACACTACTTTTATGTTTGGGAACAAACCTTCAACATCCTGCAGATAGTCCCTCCAGAATGTGACAACAATCTCCTCAGCAGCTCTCTTATTACTCCCTTGTGGAGATAGATGAATTCTGAAGAGGTTGTCCATCTGGTCAGCAGTCATTGTGTTTGGCTTATAGCAGAACAGGGGACAAAAGCTGTCTGCATATTGCTGGACTTTCTCCAGTACCCCGAGGGTTTTCATCCCGTCACAGAATCTTAAAAAGAAAATAAAAATTAATTGCACAAACCAGAACGCATTTGCAAGCCAGATTGCATTCGTATATTGTGAAATTGCCTTTTTTCAATATATACATTAATATAAACCTGGGAGGGGCAACTGGAAGCCTGGAGGCCCCACTTACTCTGAGTCAGCGCTTGATAAATTTAAAAGAAGTCATTTTTGAAGAACTTTTATTTAATTTAAAAAAAAATGTATATATAGATATATATATATATATATATACATATATATATATATTTTCGCAACTCTAAAAAAAAAAATAAAGAAACGCTCATAAACTTTAAATATATTTTTTTTTCACAAAGAACAGCGGTGAAATTTAGAGAAATGTACAGGGAAAGTACATAAGTCTGAATTATTAAAGTTTTTTTTCTTAAATGAGCAAATATTCACGTTTAAGGGTACTACTGAATGCTGAGTATGATAGAATCGACTGTAGTACAAAGTTGTAATATCCCTCCATCCATTATCTGTACCGCTCTCCTCACTGGGTGGGGTGCTGGTGCCTATCCCAGCTATCTTCGGACAGTAGTAGACTGGTTGTCAGCCAATTGCAGGGCACACAGAGACGAACAACTATCCGAGCTCATACTCATACCTAGGGGCAATTTAGAGTGTTCAATTAACCTGCCATACATGTTTTTGGAATGTGGGAGGAAACCGGAGTACCCGGAGGAAACCCATGCAGGCACGGGGAGAACATGCAAACTCCACATAGGAAGGCCGGAGCCGGATTCGAAGCCACGATCTCTGCACCGTGAGGCGATTGTGCTAACCGATATGTTGTATTATCACCATTCAAAAATATAAAAATACTGTATGTGGTTGTTTTCAGAGGTGGGCATTCTGTCCGTGAGGGACTGCTCCTTTTGATGACAAATAACAAGTGACTTAAAAAACAAATGTAAAAAAAATGGACTAGGTACTGACTCAAGTGGGTATTCGTCCATCAATGCAATTGGTAATAACTGAGTGAAGTACTGATGGACGTATTAGTCCTTCACTGAAGGACACCTGTTTTGCTAACAGCTGACTGAAACACGCCTCGCATGTCTTGTTTTGTTTGTTCTCTGGGCCAATATAAGCAGGGTTGGTTCCATTGACTTTCTATGGAAATGCTTTGCTCTTCCATGACGGTAGGAGGCGGTATGCACCAAAGAGCTGTAAAGAACTAAGAGAAAAAGAAGAAGCGAAGTACAAAGACAAAGAAATAGAAAGAGAAAAATCTCGTTGGGTCAAGATATCATGAATAGATTTACAGACAGGAGCAGATATAAGCAAACGATGGACTAATGACAATCGTTGAAGGTCCTGCTACTGGCAGATGACAGATTGCCAAAGTTTACTGACACCTCCACCTCTGATTAAGTTGACGTTTGCTTCAGACCCTTTGTTGTTAGGTTTGCTAGTGGGTTGAATACATGCATTGATTAATGTGTGTGTCTTCAACCCGGTTTATCCTGTACAGGGTCGCAGGAAGGTGCTGGAGCCTGTCCAAGCTGACGTTGGCTAAAAGGTTGATTACACCCTAAACCAGGCATCACCAAATTGCGGACCCCGGTCCGAATCCGGACCGACAGATGGTTCGGACCGTCCCATGACCAATCTATGATGAATTTTTTTCAGGGCGCATTCGCAAATGTTGACGCTGCAATTCTAGTTAATGGGTTAAAGGCATCACTGATTTGAGCCGATCAAATCTTTTGTCTACGATCCACTGCCAATTGCGCAGCAGACCGGAAGAGAGTGCTGCTGACAGTATGCCATGCTAAAAAGTTAGCAAGGTCGATGCGTGTTGTTTTAAATGAATGGACGGAGAAATTTAGTTGCGTTCTTGCTGCAGCAGATTCAAAACCAGTGTGCATCATATGCCCAGAAACCGTCGCAACATTGCGAAGCGCCACTACGAAACAAAGCACCGCCCTTTTGTGCAAAGTTATCCGCTGAAGTTTGAGGTGAGCGCACGCAAAAACATCGAACTTTGAGTGCAGTATAACAGATTTTTACATTTTCGTTTACAGCTCAGCGGCATGCAAACGAATGTTCACTAAAAGTATCATGGATTTTGGGGAAACATAAAAAAACATTCAAGTGATGGGGAAGTTGTGAAGGAGTGCTTAAATGCGGTTGCACAAACATTATTTAAAGGAAAACACAAAGCCCAGATGTGTGAAATAATCTACCAAATCCCAATGGCCCTGACTCCGTTCCAACCCAGATTTAAGTCACTGGCAGGGCAGTCACAAACTCATTTTTCTCATTAAGAGAAATTAAAAAAATATTCAAAAGAAAAAGTGGTGTCAAAGCTCATTTTGAATTAGTTTTTCATGAGGACAGCCATTTTTATTGATTGTGTACTGAACATGTTGACCTGGTTTACTTGGATAATTAGGCTTTCCGTTTTATTTAGGCTGATAACTCTTTGATTTGAGAAAAAAAGGTAAAAGATGTTAACTCAATGCTTAGCACTTGATACATTTCTGCAGGAGATATTTTACAGTTTTTTAATGGGAACATTGCTAAATATTTAGTATATAAGTGCGCTCTGTTGTAAATGACTAAATATTGAAACTATATAAAAATGTGAACATAGGCTAGACATTAAGGGAAGTTGGACTTTGGTTCGGACCTTTTAAGTGGAAAGCATTTTAGTCGTGGACCTCTGTGACTTTTAATTGAATACCTCGGCCCTAAACTGTTTCACCAGCCGGGGCACCAATTGAGTAATGCTTAGCACTTGATACATTTCTGCAGGAGATATTTTACAGTTTTTTAATGGGAACATTGCTAAATATTTAGTATATAAGTGCGCTCTGTTGTAAATGACTAAATATTGAAACTATATAAAAATGTGAACATAGGCTAGACATTAAGGGAAGTTGGACTTTGGTTCGGACCTTTTAAGTGGAAAGCATTTTAGTCGTGGACCTCTGTGACTTTTAATTGAATACCTCTGCCCTAAACTGTTCACCAGCCGGGGCACCAATTGAGTAATGTATTATTAAAAATTAAATACATTAGTAGCGTGTATATTTTGTATTTCACTTAGTCCCTGTTTATAATGTCATTTTTGTCATACAACTGGTTAGCTAGTGCATGGTCCTACGTGGTCGCCCCAGTTGAGCTGATTCATCAGTGTTGCCCGTCCCTGAAATAAATATTTAGTTTGAAGTTTGTCTTGCACCCTATTGGTAGGTAAAACTCTTACCGTGCTGAAAGAAATGTAAATGTTCAGCAGCTATTACGAAGCACCTCTGGAATGGACCTTGAACCCTGTGTATGACTTGGAACATGACTATGTCATGCACCAGCAGGTCCTTGTCTTGAATAGACTTTATAGGTCTCAGACATCCTGCATTGGCCAGGTAATCAGTCAAAGGAACTGTATTCTTCTGAAGGTCATCAACTGTCATAGCTTCAGATATCTAGACACACAAGGATAAGCAGAGTTGGCTTGTTATGGCATGGTTATTAATCCCTTGACTTATTTTTGGTGACTAGGAAGAGGTTAAAGTATTGTCTTTCTTTACACTAAAGTATGGCTTCAGATTTACCCCATCCCTCACACAATGAAACCAATTTCCGATTACTATAATACCATTAACAATTCCTGAAAAGTGTACCTTTACACCGTAACTCGGTGTGCATATAAGGCGCCCCGTCCATTTTGAAAGAAGTTTAAACTTTTAAGCGTGCCTTATGGTCGTGACAATACAGTAATAATAATGTGCTTGTGGGTACTGGTGTCAACCTGTCAGGAGTCCACGAGTTGCTTAATGTTGTAATTAAGCTGCTCATAATTTGAAACGAAAAACTTACTATTGCTGTCAAAAATGTCCATCATGAAACAGTGATGCAATCTTGTGGCATAACATTGACCTCAATGCAAATCATGACTCAATGTTTGACACTCCTTGTACAGTACTTTTTTTTAACTTCAATAAAGTGCATGATTTACTTTAGAAGTATTAATTCAATCACCTAAACGATAAAACCATTTTTGCATTAGGTCAGAATATTTGTCCATTTTTATATTTATTAAAATACAATGATTAACTGGAAAAAACTGTAAATTTAGAACTGACATAAAATCTGTTATTCGCAAGTTATTAAAAAAGATTTAAAAAGTCAATTGAGTGACAGCGTGACTGTACTCATTTTGACAAGTAACAATAAAGGAATACGTTATGCTGTCATAACTTGTCCATTGCTTTCTAATATAACAAATGGTGGTTAACACTGATTTTTAAATACAACTGCCAAGTAATTCCAATCAAATGTTTAATTTAAAATAAAAATACCTTCTTCACTTTATCCAATAGTTCTGTGTCGGCAATGTCTTCCACTGTCGGGTTTGCAGAACCATTGACAAGAAGACTAAAAACTATTGGAGAAAGGAAATTTGGTTGTGGACCGCCATTGACCAAACTAAGTGCAATCGCTCTTCCGGCAAAGAAGTACCAGTCCCCTCTGAGAGCTCCAAATTGATGGCAGAAAAAGTAATTCAGATTAATTATTAAATCAATACACACACATGCACACACACAGAATAAAAGAAATGCTTCAGATATTTGAGAAACTCCTACTTGCTGCCATATATTTGGCATATTAATTAAGGAGCATGTTCAATGTATATTTACAGACTCACAGCTATGAGTTCAAAGCTCCTCCTGAAAAAAACCCCCCGTAGTTAAGGTCAAAAGTAGCACAATGATAATTACAGTGTTCCCTCGCCACTTTTTCAAAAACATTAATGAATTAAAATTCTGGAATATTGCAGATATGTGTTTTCTTTCAAAGAGAAGAGTTGAGTTGGAAGTTTTGTAAATACCCACGGAACCTCTTACGAGGCTCGTGATTGGTTCCCGGTGCGAGATCGACCAATGAGAGCACAAGTGCATTTATCCCATGAACTAATTGGCTGCAATGACCCAGCATCTTCTCTTGTTTTATGTCGCCAGTCTCGTCCACATTAATGAAGGGCACTTTTGAAAAACCTTCTATTCGGAAATTAATAACATTATTACAGCCATACTATCCCGGACACGCCCGATTCCGTCCGATCTCGGAAGCAAAGAGGCATTGGGCCTGATTTGTACTTGGATGGGAGAACTCCTGGGAATACCAGGTGCTGTACCCCTCCATGAGCTTTACCGTGGTGGAGGGGTTTGCGTGTCCCAATGATCCTAGGAGCAGAGTTGTCGGGGGCTTTTTGCCCCTGGTAGGGTCACCCATGGCAAACAGGTCCTAGGTGAGGGTCCAGACAAAGGATGGCTCCCTAGAACCCCAATGATGAAGGAGATATTTGGACCAAGATTTCCCTTTTCCTCGAACGTGTGTTACCAGGGCCCCCCTCTGGAGCCAGGCCTGGAGGTGGGGCTTGTCGGCGAGCGCCTGGTGGCACCCATGGGCCTCGGCCGGGCTCAGCCCGAAGAGGCTACGTGGGTCCCCCTTCCCATGGGCTCACCAACTGTGGGAGGGGCCAAAGGTGTTTGGTGCATTGTGAGCCGGGCAGCGGCAAGAGGCCACCTTAAGGTGGAGGGACGGGTGCTGATTGTTGTTTCTGCTTATGCACCAAACAGCAGTTCAGAGTACCCACCCTTTTTGGAGTCTTTAGAGGGTGTGCTGCAGTGCACTCCCACTGGAGACTCCCTCGTTCTGCTGGGGGACTTCAATGCTCATGTGGGTAATGACTCTCCCTTAGAGATAGGGTGAGAAGCTCAGCCATCCGGGAGGGACTCAGAGTCGAGCCGGTGCTCCTCCACGTTGAGAGGAGCCAGATGAGGTGGCTTGGGCATCTGATTAGGATGCCTCCTGGATGCCTCCCTGGTGAGGAGTTCCGGGCATGTCCCACAAACAGGAGGCCCCGAGGACAACCCAGGACACTCTGGAGAGACTATGTTTCCCGGCTGGCCTGGGAAGGCCTGGGGATTCCTCTGGAAGAGCTGGAAGATGTGGCTGGGGAGAGGGAAGTCTGGGTTTCCCTGCTGAAGCTGCTGCCTCTGTGACCCGACCCCGGATGAGAGTCAGAAAATGGATGGATGGATGAATATTCAAATGTGCCGTTCAGTTAGCAAGAGTTCAGCCGGATAAGCCTATATGGTCCAGTTGCAGCCACAAATGGGCGTTCCGGTCTTTAACGTGAAACGCCCCGTTCTTAGAACAGGAACACCCCCTCACACCAAGGGCCACGTCCGGTGTCGCCTGTTCTCTATGGCGTTAGATTTATGCCACAATTATGTAACTGTAATGTCAAATACCTCAAACACAAACAATCAAAAGAATAGGTCTTCCGCATTCTAACATGCTGTTATTATTGTTTTAATAATTCAAAAATATATATATTTTTTCAAATATCTTTCATTTGGCTTAACGTTATTGTACTTTGTGCATCTATAAACGTTTTTCTGTTTGTTGTATTTGTTGTTTTTTTTTAATAATCAAACATCACCTCTCGAGTTGGGCATTTGCATCTTCATCATTAGATGGCGCCATGGTAGTTGTTTTGCAATAGCGCTGCACCATTCTATTCTATTTTTTTCAATACAACTCTGAGTTACGATTGGATAGTGAACAGTCAGTCAGAATCAGCCCTAGTGTCCGACTCCTGATTGGTGAAGAATTGTGCCACAATTGTAACGCCTACAAGTGTAAATCAGTAGAGAGAGAAGCCGCAAGCGTAAAACCTATTTTGTGTGTACACTTGGAGGGTCTTTTACACGCAAAACACATTATTGTACGCACAAAACATGTTTTTGTACGCGGTATTTGCATTACGCTTACGTAATTGTGGCATAAATCTAACGCCATAATATACAGGTAGATAATATCACCAAGGCCCACTGGCAACACTGTGTTATGTTGGGACACCACGGTTCTAACTGGATCATTCTCATTGGTCAACCAAACGCTGACAGGAACGCCCAGGGGCCGTTCTTGTATCCGAACAGGAACAACCCGGCAGCAGCCGGATCCTTCTCGGCTAAGCAGATAGTATGCAAAGGTGTAATAGAGGCATAAATCCTCTCCTAAAAAAAAAAATGTAGAATAAAAATTACCAAAAAAATAATCATAAAAAAAAGTCAACCGCTACTTCGCGTTTTTTCACCTTTTGCATAGGAGTTCTGTTCACCATTAACCGCGATAAAAGAGGGATTGCTGTAATACGTTTTTATAATTAATAGATAATGGGATTTGACTTGTATATTTCTTTTCTTCCTTTGGTGCTCAAAGAGCTTTAACAATGTCTATTCATTTTGCCTACTGATAATGCAGGATCAGCAGAAACTGTAGGTTCATTATCTTGCTCAATGACACTTTGTTGAGGATCTAACCCACAACCTTTGAGTTGGGAGACAACCACTCTACGACCTCAGCTATGCCAGCCATACACTGTCGTTAACTGTAATGTTTTACAAAGACATAACTAAAGCCAGTCGTTACCTGTACTGTCCAGCGCCAAGTCTTTTGAGTTTTCTTTCCCCTCAAACATGGGTGACCTGGCGATGCTCTCCATGACCAACCTAAAAAATTCCCGTCTTGGTCCTCCGAGATCCACTCCGTCTTCATTCACCCCCAAATCATCGGAAAACTTGACGGAAATCAAAAAGGTTGGGTCATACGACAGCCTCTGGAATCCTCGTACAGTTCCATCCCATACTGCATTTCGATTGATATTGAATCGACACTGCCTTGATTTATCAATTTTTGTCGAAAGTTCCAGCAGAATTTCTTGCACTGGAATTTTCTTTTCTGATCTGTAAATACAAGATTAGAAATCATTATTTATTTAGGATTTTTTATACAACTAATTTATAATGACAACAGCAATTACACTGGCTGCAGTCGAACAAGAAAAAAAATTGGATATGAAGATGTAAAAACTAAACAATCTCATTCAAGAGATTACACAGTAAAAACAGAGCTGCCAACCTATCAAAATTCACTTCCAATTTTGTCAAAATTTTCAACCTTTTGTCAAGAACATGGGGGCAAGGAGGTTGTTGGGGTGTTACTGCAGTACATTTTGTAATAGCATTTTAAAAAAAATAAGCAAACAGTTCAGTTACAGATAATTTGTTATTTTAATGTATTTACTGCACCAACCATGTAATGTTGAGAATTTATTCAGATGAAATGTAATACAAAATAATTTTATGGAATAATAATGCAATTTATTGTGCTCCAACCACAATACGTGCATCAATTTTCAGAATTTACCGCACTAAGGTTGTTATACAGAAAATTTGTTTCTTTAATTATGTTTACATGCTTAACAGATCAATACTTGGTCTACCAGATAATCTGCAAAATACATGCAAAATTACACTGCCTGTGTTTTTAAAAAAATATATTTATCAATTAATATAACAATTACATTAATGGCAAAATAAATTTACAAATAAAATTATTCAAAATGTCACTTAATATTAGAATAGTTGATTTTCTGAGCCATGGCCATTTGGTATTTAAACAAGTATAATTATGACAGTGACGTAACAACACAGTGCAGTGTGCCATTTGTTATTCAGTGATGGATGAAGTTGTCGTTAGATCACAATTCTTGTGTGTGCATTAATTGATATAATAATCTGAAAATGAAACTTCACTTTGTGCAGGTTCACTTGTTTCTTGCTGCCAATGTGAATCAATTAAAATGGGCAGAGTCAAGCTTTCAGAAAACTTTGGACTCATCTGCTAACATCCGTCCAGCTTCCACAGCAATGCTTATGTAACCGTAGCCACTGGTGGTAGCGGCTTATTGTCAATGTGACCCTTGAATTTTTTATTTTTTTTAATCCGGAACACCACATGTTCCATTCATAATGCGGCTGCGTTCAGTGATTTCCATTACAAAATATGGACAATCCGAAAGAGTTGGCAGCTCTGCAGATATATAGTCCTCAAGATGAAGTTCTCTGCATGTGATACTTACATATGACTCTCCATTCTAGCTATTATGGCTTTTTGTAATTCTTCTTCTTCGTCATCAGAGCTGTCCATTGGAATAGCACCAACAATGTTCAAATATGACGTGTAGTCATAATCCTGCCCAATGGCCCCATCACCTCCACTGAGTCCACTAGTGCTGGCAGACACATGTCTGTCCATTTGGCTGGAGAAGTTGGCACTGCTTGTACTTGCTCTCTCTCCTTCATTCCAGGGGGAGTCATTATCCTCCGTGTCATCGAAGATGGACACAGCGCCACAAGTTTCATTACTCGTCATCTCCGACTGAAGCTGTGGACCACTAACAACAATGACGTCTTCCTCGCTGTCCTTTTCGGCTTGCGCACTTGTTGTGGGTGGAATGTCCGGACAGTCATTCTCATCATCATATTCAGGCTTATCGGAAGAAAATGGAAATTTTAATTAAAAAAAAAAAAAAAAAAAAGCATACATAGACATGAGAGAACATAAGAAGCATGCATATATATGTATATATATATGTATATATATATATATATATATATATATATATATACACATTCAAACACACAATCACATACATACATTGTGTGTAGGGATGTATATATATTAGAGCTGTCAAGTGATTAATTTTTTTAAATAATTAATCACAAAAAATTACATGATTAATCACATGTTTCAACCACTATTTTTTGCCAAGCTTATAACAGATATTTACTTGAATAATATCTTGGAATTGATGCAAAAATCACCAAATATGAAGTATATTTAATTCAAAGACTGTTCGAATAGCTTTCTTGCATTCTTGAATATGATCTAAATGGAGACATCTTTACAGACATTTATTTTCGAAACATTTCTCAAAACTGCCCACAAGCGCCACACTCTAGCAGTGTTGGGTTGCAAGGCCCAGTGCTCACTTAAACACAGTGTTTTGTTCTGAGACGTGCTAAAGACAGCTAATATGGCACAATATTTGCAAAGTATTTTTTAAGTAAATCAAACTGAGTGAAAATATTTAACTGAGTTAAAATGTTTTGGATTAATCACCTAAGTTAACGCTTTTATTTTGACATCCCTAATATATATATATATATATATATATATAATATATAATATATATATATTTATATATATATATATATATATTAGAATTAGAATTAGAAATCCCTTTATTGTCATTGTACTCAAGTGTGCAACGAGATTAGAGAGCTCCCCTCTCCAGTGCAACAATTGTCAGGATCGATCGCCGGTGGGCGAGGAGGAGGTGGACCCAGAATGCGAGGAAACAGGGAAAAGGGTAAGCTAGAGGGAATTTATTAAATTAATCAAACGAGGACAAACAACGTGGCGTGGACAAACAAACGTGGCAGGGTGCGAAATGACAAAGACAAACTAAACGTGACTAAACAGAACAAAAATGACAAGTAACGAGGACCGTGACAAACACTGGGGATCGTGGGCATGAGCATGGGCATGAGTGAGGGCGAGGGCGAGGGCAAGAATGAGAGCGAGAATGAGAGTGGCCGTGACAGTCCGTAAAGGGAGTAATGTTCAGACACCGAGCTGTCGGGATGAGGGGTTCAAATAGTCCAGTCATTAAGTGAGCAGATGGGGATCAGGTGTGTGACAGTAACGGGGAACAGGTGCGTGGTTGGTGAGGAACGAGTGCTGAGGGGAAACGCCCCACTCAGCTGACAAAACAAACACACATGGCATGGGAAAAGGAACGTGACAAAAACAACAAAAACACCTGACATGACCGACAAGGGACGGATTCCAGACGTCCCCCCCCCAAAAAAAAGGACGAAAACAAAGTCCAAGAACGAGGGTGGGCGGAAGGGGTCGGGAGGTGGGTCAACGACCCGTGATTGAGGCTGGTCTGGCGGATGTCCGGGAGGCCAGACCAGCAAGTCCCGTCGGGGCCATTCGGGCGGACGTCGGGGCGCACCCGAGACAGGAACGTGGAGCGGCGGCTGGTCGTCGAGCCCCGCCGATACAGGAACGAGGAGCGGCGGCTGGTCGTCGAGCACCGCCGAGGAAGAGGCGAGAAACGGCGGCGTGTCGTCGTCCACCGCCGGTGCAGGAACCGGGAGCGACGGCGCTTCGTCGGGCGCCGCTGGGGTAGAGACCGGAAGCGGCAGCGTGTCGTCGTCCACCGCTGAGGCAGGAACTTGGGACGGGTGCAGGGCGTGCTCCGCTGGAACGGGGACTTGGGACGGACGCAGGACGTGCCCCGCCTGAACATGGACTTGAGGCGGGCGCAGGACGTGCTCCGCCGGAAGGGGGACTAGGGACGGACGCAGGACGTGCTCCGTCAGACTGTGGACTTGAGGCGGACGCACGGCGTGCTCCACTGGAACGCGGACTTGAGGCGGACGCACAACGTGCTCCGCCGGAACGTGAACTTGGGGCGGACGCAAGACGTGCTCCGCCGAAACGTGAACTTGGGACGGACGCAGGACGTGCTCCGTCGGAACGTGGACTTGGGGCGGACGCGAGGCGTGCTCTGCCAGAATGTGGGCTTGGGGCGGACGCAGAGCGTGCTCCGCCGGAACATGGACTTGGCTCTGCAGCTGGCGAGGAACCAGAACTGGAGGCTGCAGTTGACGAGGGACCGGCACTGGAGGCTGCAGCTGACGAGGGGCCGGCACTGGAGGCTGCAGCAGACGAGGGGCCGGCACTGAAGGCTGCTGCTGACGAGGGACCGGCACTGGAGGCTGCTGCTGACGAGGGGCCGGCACTGGAGGCTGCTGCTGACGAGGAGCCGGCACTGGAGGCTGCAGCTGACGAGGGACCGGCACTGTAGGCTGCAGCTGACGAGGAGCCGGCACTGGAGGCTGCAGCTGACGAGGGGCCGGCACTGGAGGCTGCTGCTGACGAGGGACCGGCACTGGAGGCTGCAGCTGACGAGGGGAAGGCACTGGAGGCTGCAGTTTACGAGGAGCCGGCACTGGGGGCTGCAGCTGACGAGGGACCGGCACTGGAGGCTGCCGCTGACGTGGAGCCGGAACTGGAGGCTGCTGCTGACGTGGAGACGGCGTGGGTTGCTGCAGCTGTTGTGGAGGTGGTATGGTCTGTGCAGCTGGCGCGGAGGCGGCGTAGGTTGCTGCAGCGGGCGTGGAGGCGAAACGGGGCTCAGCCGCTGACGGGGAGCCGGAACGGGGCTCAGCAGCTGGCGGGGAGCCGAAACGGGGCTCAGCAGCTGGCGGGGAGCCTGCATGGGGCTCAGCAGCTGGCGGGGAGCCTGCATGGGGCTCAGCAGCTGGCGGGGAGCCTGCACGGGGCTCAGCAGCTGGCGGGGAGCCTGAACGGGGCTCAGCAGCTGGCGGGGAGCCTGAACGGGGCTCAGCAGCTGGCGGGGAGCCTGAACGGACCTCAGCAGCTGGCGAGAAGCCTGCACGGGGCTCAGCAGCTGGCGGGGAGCCTGCACGGGGCTCCGCAGCTGGCGGGGAGCCTGCACGGGGCTCAGCTGCTGGCGAGGAGCCGGGACGGGGCTCAGCCGCTGGCGGGGAGCCTGCACGGGGCTCAGCTGCTGGCGAGGTGCCGGGACGGGGCTCGGCAGCTGACGGGGAGACACGAGGGACCGAAACTACAGGTGCTGGTGATCGTGAGCTAAGACATGCCGGGGAAACGTGGTCAGGTACGGATACCGACGGTGGACGAGGTGAGCGACAGGACCGGGATTTACGTGACTTGTTACGTGAAGCGCGCGAGGTAGAGTGGGAGGTGGTCTCAACAAACTCAAACGAGGAGGGTGACGGAAATGGTTCGGGGGGAGGAAGGTGACGGCTCAAAAATAACTTAGCGTTGCGCTGAGCGTCTAAAAGGGCGTAAATATATTCAAAATCATAATCGTGATCCGGGTCGACTAGGACGTGAGGGGCAAAGTGCTCAAAATCATATTCGTAACCGAACTTACTTGAAACGTGAGGGGGTGAAAAGGCTTGGTGCTCCTGGTCTTCATCATAGTCTGAATCAATAATAAGGTGGGGAGGTATGACAGGGAGGTGGTCGTTAACATTGCCAAGGGGAGAAGAGACAGACGAGGTACGGAGGGCTGAACCAACGGGAAGGGCGCGGGGCTGGTCGGCAGGCTGATGAGAGTGGTTGTCCGAGCGGCGGCGTCATCGCTGGGTCCGTAGATGGTCGGAACATTCTGTCAGGATCGATCGCCGGTGGGCGAGGAGGAGGTGGACCCAGAATGCGAGGAAGCAGGGAAAAGGGTAAGCTAGAGGGAATTTAATAAATTAATCAAACGAGGACAATGTGGCGTGGACAAACAAACGTGGCAGGGTGCGAAATGACAAAGACAAACTAAACGTGACTAAACAGAACAAAAATGACAAGTAACGAGGACTGTGACAAACACTGGGGATCGTGGGCATGAGCATAGGCATGAGCGAGGGCGAGGGCAAGAATGAGAGCGAGAATGAGAGTGGCCGTGACAGTCCGTAAAGGGAGTAATGTTCCGATGGGGATCAGGTGTGTGACGGTAACGGGGAACAGGTGCGTGGCTGGTGAGGAACGAGTGGAAACGCCCCACTCAGCTGACAAAACAAACACACATGGCATGGGAAAAGGAACGTGACAAAAACAATAACAAAAACACCTGACATGACCGACACGGGTCATGACAACAATAATACAAACAAATATATAAATTAGATAAATAAGAGAGTGCAATGGAAAATAATACTGAATAGGGTATATAAAAACACATCACGATGCTGTTCTTCTGCAAGGTAAGGGTGGTCTCGTGTGTGTGTGTGAGAGTTCAGAATAGAGATGGCTCTCGGGAAGAAACTGTTTCTCAGTCTATTGGTCCTCGATTTGATGCATCTGTAGCGCCTGCCAGAGGGCATCAGGTCGAACAGGTGGGAGTTTGGGTGGGTATTGTCTTTGACGATGTTGAGAGCCCTGCTGAGGCACCGGGCGGTGTAGATGTCCGACAGTGAGGGGAGAGGGCAGCCAATAATCCTTTGCGCTGTTTTGACTGTCCTCTGGAGCCTCACTCTGTCCGCCTCAGTGCAGCCGCTGTACCAGGTGGAGACACAGTACGTCAACAGGCTCTCGATGGACGAGTGGTAGAAGGCCAGCAGCAGCTTCCTGTCCAGGTTGAATTTCCTGAGGACTCTCAGGAAGTGCAGACGCTGGTGGACCTTCTTTACCACTGCTGTGGTGTTGTGTGTCCAAGAAAGGTCATCGGAGATCTGTACTCCCAGGAACTTGAACGTGTGGACCCTCTCCACACACACGCCTTCGATGCAGAGGGGGGGCGGTACCGTCTTGTTCCTCCTGAAGTCGACAACGATATATATACACAAACACACACACAAACGCATGCATACATTGTGTGTAGGGATGTATCGATTAGCTGATGCCCCGATTCGATTTTGAATTGTTTGACCGTTAAGTTCCCGATATTGATTCAATTTTTTATAAATCAAACTGAGTTGCACTAATTCTATGAAACTACTTATAAATACTAAAACAAATACGTGTAAACTTATTTCACTTTACTTGGGCTCCAACGCATTTTTAAATTGTTGACGGGACTAAAATTATATTAATAAATTTAGGGCACTGTACTGTGCAAAAAACAAAAATAAACAGTTAAACTGATTTTTAATTTTGTTTTTATTTAACCATAATATGATTTCTTTTGTTTTGCTTATCTAGTATGCATAATATAATCGACACATACAAAATGCGGTATATACCTGAATGCTTCTGTTTTGCATCACGGATGTCCCAGATTACCACTATTGTGCTAGCATGTTGCAGACGGCATTGTGCGTATGCAGTTATTTTACAGCAGAGACCTGAGTTAACATGGTTTTGCAAATCGCTAGTTTTATTTTTTTACATCAATACATATTTTAAGCAGTTTAAATCGATATATCAATTTGCAATTAATCTTATGGTGTGTGTATCCACAGCATATAACTTCTTAAATTGACAATGCAGCAAATCCGAAAACATACTATAATGTAGTTCCTGATTTGATCTGTTACGTGTTAAGAAAGGATCGGGAGGATGCTACATTGCACAAAGACTTGGTCTGTAGCTGGCTGCAAGCTGCCATGTATGAGCTGTGTTTGATAGTTTTATGTGAAGCATTGATTGACACACTGTATGCCGATCACATACTCTTCCACGGTATTAAGCCATCAGAGCACCGCTAATGTATGCAGACAGAAAAACACGCACACACACACATACATACATATATAGGTGGAAAATAAATTGCACACTTACTAAAATGGTCCTAGATGGTCTCACATAGAGAGCTTTGGTTTTATAGACCTTGTGAATTAGCATCCCGTTTAATTCTTGACCAGACTGAAGCTAAGGGGTCACCAGTTTATTGCCGCAAGCCATGAGAAACTGAAGGCTACAAAGTATGTTGGGAAATAAAACAGCAAAAGTGTGACAATGGTGTGTTAAACACTGTGTAAGTGCATTAGCTTGTCAATTCAGATTCATAATGAATCAAGTGTGTAATTGATTCTGGAAAATTTTATACTGAAAATATTTAAGAATGTAGGGCTTCATTTTTGCACACCATGTATAAATCAATGTTAGTTCCTGAATAAAGAACCAGGGAATTGATGAATGACGAACACAACAAAAACCTAAGGTACAAGATTAAATATAAGAGTAAATTAAAATTCATTAATAACAAGGTGGGTAAAGACACATGGGGGCATATTCTCCCATTTGCGCTTCAAGCTGCACTCCATAGAATTTTGCCCCAAACTATGATTACAGTAGCCTCTTTATTTGACCATTTATGACTCATGCATCATATAAAAGGCAGATTAACACTTTAACTGTTCACGAAGGGTGAAAACTAATTTTCAGAGTACAATTGGGTTTGAATTTCCAGCACTCTTTTGCAAATGGGACGTCATGCACATTCTCGTCGTTGTCTCACAGGCACGACCAGTAGTTATTATTCCACCATAATGGTTTCCACATCTGCTCAGAAGAGACAGGTTCTCCAAGGAATGCAAAACAAAAAAAAAAATAGCATGACACATGCACGTGAAGAAAGGAGTGTGCAATTTAATTTTTTGTCCACAACTGGCTGTAGCCAATAGAAACTGAAAATCCTGCATAGAAGAGCTTCAAGTCAATGCCAGAAAAAACATTATTATGCACTTTCACAGTAAATGGCATGATCCTCAATCTAGATTTGGATTTGCTTCTCCCAACAACAAGTAAATCGGCATTGTTAGTCCATTCATATAGTCCGTGGCCTATAGGCCTATGGTTGACTGCTTGTGTAACGTGATTTTTTTTCAAATTTCATTGAGGTGCAGTCAGGCAAATACGCAAGCGCCATGGAAATGTTTAGTTTTTGACATAGTATTTCATTCTAAAATATGACAACAGTGGACGTAAACCATGTTCATAATTTTAGTAATTAATTCATTGATCCCATTTCATAATTTTACTTCCAAATTGTTCGGCAAGCTGCATTGGAGTGGGGCAATCTGTGGTGGAGATAGATAAACAAGGTTTGCGGACACATTGATTTTTAAGTTGTCCGTTGCCGCACCGATAAAGAGCAGTGACAGTGACAGTGCTCTGGGCATGCACTGATCACAATGCCCTTGCTTTGCGCAGAGATTCCTTCATGGGAGATGTGAGTTCGTCATATTTATAAGAAGTTGCGGTGAAAGAGATGTGGATATCTTTATGTTGCCAATAGTAGAAACCGCCTTTTTGGAAAATACATTATCTTAGCATCTGCTTAATTACCAAGACCCAGTCTAAGCTGTATGCAGCCCAAAGAGTAACTGGTAAGGAAGTAATATGTAATACTAATGTGTTTACCCAAAGAGAAAACAAAGGTATTTACCATATATCGTCTGGAATCAACACACCAAAACCATTCTTGATACGTTCTAAAACAGTATTGTGGTCCCACTCCTTGTGGAACTCAAAGGCACTGAGGATGTGTCCATGTTTGTGTAACCAGGACTTAGGACCTGGTTTACACACTGTTGCCCATGATGGATTGGGGAGGAGTATCACATCCTTGTTATAATGGTCATGGGGCTGTGCTCTAACCCTGAAACGTGAATGTATTAATTAGTTCAGACTTAATCAAAAAACATTGCAATTTTTTTTTTGCTACACCCATACCCACTGCTAAAAAACATGTTCTGATCACTATGTCAATGAAAACAGAATAGTACCAAGGGCTGATGGTTATAATCAGTCTTGCAATTTACATTTAGGAAAGTAATTTATATACTTTACTTATTGCTGAACTTTAAATGTAACTGTTACTTTACTGATTAATTATTTGTAAAAGTTTCCATAATTCTTATTGTAAAACTTTAGTTAGAGAAGAAGTTACTTATTATTTACATTTGGAAGCTGTAGACAACACCAAAATATAATATTAAGTCCCAAATGTGTGGAATTAATAAAGCATTGGTCCAGAAGTTCATGTTGTCATTGTTATAATATGCATTCAGGTATTGCCTGTTGTCTACATTTGCTTGTAAACAATAACCCAGTCAAAGAAAAATAATGAAATACAATAAAAACATATTGTGGTATAATTGTCATTTAACAGTGAATTAAAAGAATATGTATGGCTGGAGATATGCACAGTTGCGCTCATAAGTGTACATACTCACTTTAAGTTTACTTTTTTTTTTAAATATGACTGAGAAAGGACCTTCTCATTTTTTTGCCAGCAAATCACACGTTCTCTCCGTTACAAAAACAAATTATAATCTACATCATGTCCTGTAAAACTGGTAAAATTATTAATGCCATATTACTTACGCAATGTTCATTTTGGCATGACCGACAAATCATCACCTAGCAATATTTTGTCGTGAATTACTATTACTATAATATTACTTATTGAATTCAGGAAATTAACTTGGTGAGATGTCAATAATGTTTTATCACAAGCCAGATTGTTGTAGTTTCCCACAGAGGGCCATTAATCCCTCCATTATACACACCATAGCATAAGGTATCACATGGGGAAAACAAATGGTGGGTAATTTTCACGGAAGTCACGAAAGAGTTTTTGCTTAAAGTGGCTCTTAAATTATTTTCAAGGCAGACTGTTGAAAACGTAATTGTGCACATCCAAAATGTTAAAAATGAAGACAGATTTTAATAATTATGTGACAGAGCTGATTGCGGCTTGATTTAGCGCTTGGATGTACGGATAGGCCCATTCCCTACTTGCTATGGAGCTCTTCGATGGTTAGAAAAAACATTTACGTCGTATAATAACATAATAAAATAATAATCACCTTTTTTTCCTCGTGCTTGGTGTCCAAGTGCTGAAATGCTGAGCTGTATACCGCGGTGCACAGGCTCTTCTGGCAGGAGGTTGACGAGTCGAATATACATATATATACATGCATGGTAGAACGATTGAACACACTGAATTGCCCCTAGGTATGAGTGTGAGTGTGGATGGTTGCTCGTCTCTGTGTGCCCTGCAATTGGCTGGCAACCAATTCATAGTGTCCCCCGCCTACTGCCCAAAGATAGCTGGGATGGGCTCCAGCACCCCCGCGACCCTAGTGAGGAGAAGCGGGACTGAAAATGGATGGATGGACTATACGCTTGATAGGCGGACTTTCGTATCATCATTCTTGGTTGTGTGCATACATAAAAAAATAAAATATGATAATTGCAAAAAGAGAGAGAGAGAGAGAGAGAGAGAGAGGCCATCTTAAAAAAACGGAAAAAAAAATTAATGTGTTTTTTCTGATGTAAGAAGGGAGTTTAATCTCTTTTTTAGTCGGCTTCATGTTTTTATAGCATTAAAAATATTCTATGGGCCTTGCAAAATTAGTAAATATCCAGAAAAACATTGGGACTGAAGGGTTTGCACGTGAAAATGCCTGGGATTAAATTAATTAACTTCAGCAGGTTCAGATTTACTGCAGGTGTATAGCATTTATCAAATGAAACTGGAAGTAACATGCACAGTCATGACAAGTGATTGTGTTTACTGGTAATGTATTAGGCCCAGCGTAATACACCCCTGCGCACCTGGCCGCTGCCTCAGCTCTGCGGACTAATTGCTGATGTAGGTGCCAAGGACTTTTTCTGTCGCCGGACCTCCAATTAAATGTTGGGCAAGCTCCCTATCTGCCCTTTTTTAAAACTCATTTGAAGAAACATTTTTATTCTTTAGCTTTTGACTCAGAATCAGAATCAGAATGCCCTTTATTGTCATTGTGCTCAGTGTGCAATGAGATTAGAGAGCTCCCCGCTCCAGTGCAATACAATACAATAATTTAATTATATATATATATATATATATATATATATATATAAATTGATATATATATATATATATATATATATATATATATATATATATATATATATATGTCATGATCCGTGTTTTGTCATGCCACGTGTCTTCTTTGTGTTTTGTTTGTTTATGTTCTCAGCTGGCCCGTGGGCGTGCCTCCCGGCATTCTCGTCATGCCATGTTTTCACGGCCGGAGAGACACGCCCACCGGCCACACAGCTGTGTCATGTTAGCGATGATTATGTTTAAGCCTCCGACGCTGACCCCTCAGCGTCGGATTATTCCTTCCTCATTGCTCTCGCTACGTGCCACGTCTGTGTTGATTCCTCGTTTCCTTGATTCTCGTGTTATGACCTTTGTTACGCCAATTGACTACGTCTCGTGCCCTGTACTTGTCGGATTCCTTTGCTCGTTCCCAATTGACTCCCCTTGCTCTTCTTTGTTCTTTTCCCTTGCGTTGCAAGCGTTTTTCGTGATCGTTAATGTTTTCCTCCTGGAGTGGACTTTCCCTCCAGCGCTTTATGTTGGACTTTGTCGGCTCTGCGCCCGTTTGTATTGTCAGTACCATTGTGCTAATAAACATTCTGTTAAGCACTGCATCTCCTGTGTCCGCGGTTAAAGGGTCCCTTCCACACTGCTTTTCCAGCTACGGGTGGAAAAGCAGCCCCTTACAGAATAATCCGACCAACATGGACCCTGCGGACGCAGCGAGAGTTCACAGAGCCTTGGCCAGTCAAGGGGAGATGGTGGGGCAGCAGTCGGCGGAACTCGCGGAGCTCCGCAGCGCCGTCGGCCAGCTGGCCCACCGCCTCGAGACTCTCGACACCCACCTTGGCAGCCTCCTGCCGCGGGCCGTCGGGTCCCCCGAACCAACGGCCCTGGCGGCCGGAGCCTCCCCAACCGCTTTTTACGGACGGGAGCCAAATTTACCGCACCCCCCTCGCTACGGAGGGGAACCCGGCACTTGCGCGCAATTTATTCACCAGTGCCGTCTGATCTTCGATCAGCAACCACTTACTTATGCTCACGACAGCGCCATGGTGGCCTTCATGATGAGCCTGTTGACCGGCCAAGCCAGCGCCTGGGCCGTGGCCGTGAGCAATGCCCGGTCCGATCTTCGCTCCTCCTTTTCCGCTTTCCTGGAGGAATTCCAGCGGGTGTTCCACCACCCGGTTCAGGGGAGGGCGGCGGAGGGGGAACTCCTCGACTGCACCCAGAGCAGCCGATCCGTGGCCGACTATTCGATCGCTTTCCGCATTTGCGCGGCGGAGAGCGGATTCAATGACTGTGCGTTACGGACTTTGTTCCGCCGCGGACTCAGTACGGTCCTGAAGGACGAGCTCGCCGTTCGCGAGGACGCCTCTTCCCTGGAGGAGCTTATCTCCCTGGCAATCCGCCTGGACAATCGCCTGCGAGAGAGACGGCGGGAGAGGGGAGCTGAGCAGCCGCGCCCCGAGTCGGCGCGTCAGCCGGTCGCCACCTTCCGCCCTGCCGACGAGCCGATGCAGCTGGGAGGGGGCCGGCTGGATTCGACGGAGCGCCAAAGACGCCTGCGTTCTGGGTCCTGCTTCTACTGCGGCGCGTCTGGTCACCGCGTGTCCTCCTGCCCGACACGTTCCCCACGCGGGGCCTCGCCGGCAACCCCCAAGGAACTCTGTAAGTCCCCCGTCGTACCACCCGAGCTTCCCTCCTCTCAGGAGGAGGTCGCCGACGATCCGCCTGCCGATCTTGGGGACATGGAGCCCGAGGCACCTAAGAGACTTGAGCTGAGTGGGGAGGTAATCGGCCCGGGCGCCCGGTTCAGCGTCCAGTCCTTAGTGGACTCCGGCGCCGACGACTGCTTTATTGACCCCGGGTTGGGTGCCAAGTTAGGCTGCACGGTCGACACTCTCGCGAAGCCCAAGAGGGTTTGTGACCTCGACGGGCGGCTCCTGGCGGAGATCAGGCAGGTAACCCCGCCACTCACGTTAAGAGTACTAGGCAACCACGTAGAGAGGCGGGCGTTTTTTGTTATGCCTTCCAGAGCGGCTCCTATTGTTCTGGGTCTATCCTGGCTACGTTGCCACCGGGCCGTCATAGATTGGGATCGGTTGTCGATCGACAACTGGAGCCCCCATTGTCACGCGAATTGCTTACGCGTGGCGGAGGAGGGGCCGAGCCCTCGGTCCTCAACCCCCGAGGTGATCTGTCTCGATAACGTGCCCCGGGTCTACCACGACCTCAGGGAGGTTTTTAGTAAAGACAGGGCCCAGTCCCTGCCTCCCCACCGTCCGTACGACTGCGCCATAGATTTGGTGCCCGACGCGGCCCTCCCATCGGCGCGCTTATATAAGCTCTCTCAGCCGGAGCAAGCGGCGATGAAGGAGTATATTTCCGAGTCCCTGGCGGCGGGGCTGATTAGGCCGTCCAAGTCTCCGGTAGGATCGGGCTTCTTCTTTGTTCCGAAAAAGGATAAGACATTACGTCCATGTGTAGACTACAAGGGGTTAAACGAAATCACTGTAAAGAACCGGTACCCTCTCCCGCTGCTCGATTCCGCTTTCGCCCCGCTGCAATCCGCCACCGTGTTCACAAAATTAGATCTGCGCAGTGCCTACCATTTAGTGCGCATTTGGGAGGGGGACGAGTGGAAGACCGCGTTCAAGACCCGCATAGGGCACTTCGAGTACCGGGTCATGCCTTTTGGGTTGACTAACGCTCCCGCCGTGTTCCAGAATTTAATTAACGACGTGCTCCGCGACATGCTAAATGTCTCGTGTTTTGTTTACCTCGACGATATCTTGATTTTCTCTCGCTCTGTAGAGGAGCACCAGCAGCACGTCCGGGCCGTGTTGCAGCGCCTCCTCCAAAACCGCCTATACGTGACAGCGGAGAAATGCGAGTTTCACGCACGCTCAGTCCAATTTTTGGGTTTCATAGTAGAGGAGGAGCAGCTTAAGGCCGATCCGGCCAAGATAAGCGCCGTGGTGGATTGGCCGTCACCCACAAACCGCAAAAAGCTCCAGCGTTTTCTCGGGTTTTCTAATTTCTATCGACGCTTTATTCAGGACTACAGCCGCCGAGCGCTCCCCCTTACGCGTCTCACTTCCACCAAGACACGCTTTGCGTGGGATCGGGAGGCTGAAGATGCGTTTTCGGCCCTCAAGAAAGCTTTCACTAACCCGCCCGTTTTACACCATGCTAACCCCGATCTCCCCTTCATTGTAGAAGTGGACGCATCTGATTCGGGAGTGGGGGCGGTGCTGTCCCAGCGTTCCCCGGTCGACCAGAAGCTCCACCCCTGCGCCTTCTTCTCTCGCCGTCTCACCCCTGCCGAAGCCAATTACGACGTGGGAAACCGGGAGCTCCTCGCCGTCGTTCTCGCCCTCCAGGAGTGGCGGCACTGGCTAGAGGGCGCAGCCCATCCGTTCACCGTGTACACCGACCACAAGAACCTGTCATATATACGATCCGTCAAGAGACTGAGCCCACGCCTGGCACGGTGGTCCCTGCTCCTCGGCCGCTTTGACTACGTTTTGACCTACCGACCCGGCTCCCAGAACGTCAAGTTTGATGCCCTGTAAAGAGTCCACGATCCCGTTGAGGAGGAGCCGGAACCGGACAGCGTCATCCCAGACCACCGCCTGGTGGGATCCCTGCGCTGGGAGATCGAGCAGCGCATTCAGCGGGCACAGGAAGACGAAGGTGAACCGTCAGGGTGCCCAACGGGCCGGTTGTTCGTGCCGGACCAGTTTCGCGGGGAGGTACTAAAGTGGGGACACTCCTCCCGGGTGGCTTGTCACCCCGGAGTTCGTCGCACCCTCGGCCTCGTCGCCCAACGCTTCTGGTGGCCCGAGCTAAGGGCCGACGTCAAGGACTATGTCAAGGCCTGTCCCGCCTGCGCGACGAGCAAGGCGTCGCACCAGCCGCCGGCAGGGTTACTTCATCCGTTACCCATTCCTACCCGACCTTGGTCACACATTGCCCTGGACTTCGTGACCGGTCTGCCCGCCTCAAGGGGCAACTCCGTCATTCTCACCATCGTCGATCGTTTCTCCAAGTCTGCTCTTTTCTTCGCCCTGCCCAAACTCCCCTCTGCTCTTGAAACTGCTAAACTGCTGATTTTACATGTGTTCAGGCTTCATGGGATTCCTGCCGACCTTGTGTCGGACCGTGGCCCGCAGTTCGTCTCACGGGTCTGGAAACTGTTCTGCCGAGCGCTGGGGGCCACGTCAAGCCTGTCCTCCGGATACCACGCCCAGTCGAACGGTCAGTCCGAGAGGGCCAACCAGGACCTAGAGGCCACCCTACGGTGCGTATGCGGCGACCGGCCGTCGTCATGGGCTGACCACTTGTCCTGGGTGGAATACGCCCACAATACACTGGTGTCGTTGGCCACGGGACAGTCGCCCTTCATGGCGGCCTACGGCTACCAGCCCCCGCTCTTCCCATCCCAGGAGGGGATGGTCGAGGTACCCTCCGTCCAGCTCCACCTCAAGCGCGCCCACCACGTCTGGCGGGAGGCCCGAGCGGCCTTGTCCCGCACCGCCGAACGCAACCGGCAGATCGCTGACCGCTGTCGCCGACCGGCCCCGACCTACCGCCCTGGCGACAAGGTATGGCTCTCAACCCGCGATCTCAACCTCGCAGGCTCCTCACGCAAGCTGGGCCCACGCTTCCTGGGGCCGTTCGAGGTCGACTCCGTCATCAACCCAGTGGCGGTCAAGCTCAAGCTCCCTGCAACCATGAAGGTCCACCCCGTCTTCCACGTGTCCCTCCTCAAACCCGTTTCCTCATGCCCACGGCTTCCTCCATTCGCCGCACCTCCACCGCCGAGGATCATCGAGGGAGGTCCGGTGTACACGGTGCGGGAAATCCTGGACTCTCGGCGCAGGGGCAGGGGTGTGCAGTATCTGGTCGACTGGGAGGGCTACGGACCGGAGGAGCGCCAATGGGTCCCCCGCTCCTGGATTATGGACCCCACGCTCATTAAAGATTTCCATAGTAGTCACCCGGGCAAGCCCGGTAGTCCGCCAGCAGGCGTCCGTTAAGGGGGGGGTACTGTCATGATCCGTGTTTTGTCATGCCACGTGTCTTTGTGTTTTGTTTGTTTATGTTCTCAGCTGGCCCGTGGGCGTGCCTCCCGGCATTCTCGTCATGCCATGTTTTCACGGCCGGAGAGACACGCCCACCGGCCACACAGCTGTGTCACGTTAGCCATGATTATTCAGTGTATTTAAGCCTCCGACGCTGACCCCTCGGATTATTCCTTCCTCATTGCTCTCGCTACGTGCCACGTCTGTGTTGATTCCTCGTTTCCTTGATTCTTGTGTTATGACCTTTGTTACACCAATTGACACGTCTCGTGCCCTGTACTTGTCGGATTCCTTTGCTCGTTCCCAATTGACTCCCCTTGCTCTTCTGCGGCAAGCGATTTCCGTTCTTGTTCTTTTCCCTTGCGTTGCAAGCGTTTTTCGTTATCGTTAATGTTTTCCTCCTGGAGTGGACTTTCCCTCCAGCGCTTTATGTTGGACTTTGTCGGCTCCGCGCCCGTTTGTATTGTAAGTACCATTGTGCTACTAAACATTCTGTTAAGCACTGCATCTCCTGTGTCCGCGGTTAAAGGGTCCCTTCCACACTGCTTTTCCAGCCACGGGTGGAAAAGCAGTCCCTTACAATATATATATATATATATATCAATATATATATATATATATATATAATAGATTAATTCAAGATTAAATAAAAATACGAAATTGGATAAATAACACATTATGTTGCTATTATGCAAGGTAAGGGTTGGTGTGTGTGAGAGTTCAGCATGGAGATGGCTCTCGGGAAGAAACTCAACATGAAATTATCACTGTTCTGCTCTTCTTCTAATATTTATTTTATATATGTTTTTTATAAGCTTATTTCCTGCTAATTTATATTTATTTTATTAATTAATTTATTTATTACACCATCAACACCTGTTACAGCCCACGATGTTTCCCTAAATTGTGTCATGTTTCTGTTTTGATTTGTCCATGTCATGTTTCTCTTTTGCTTTGTCCAGTTGGAGTGGGGGCGTTTCCCTCCAGCACTTCGTTCCGGGTCAGGTCATCACTGGCTGGAGAGACACACCCTCCAGCCACGCACCTGAGGGATTGCTTTCTGGACTGCCACCAGCAATGTTAGAAAAAGGACGCTGTTTCCCGGTTGACTGGCAGCATCGTGTTGTGTGTTGTCCTGTGTGCCAGTCAATACCTAGCCGTTTTTTTTTTGTTTTGTTTTTTTTGTTTTGGTACTGCTGTCTTTTGTGTAGTGCACTTTTTAGTTCGTCGCCATAACCCTTATCCATTCATTTGTTCAGCCACTATTGACATTTCATTGGTTCAATGCACTAGGTTTCGTCAGGATTCGGGGGTGTAAGTGTACACGCCATGTTTTGTTCGTGGTTTTGTTTTTGCATGTTGCCAATTCCCCATCTGTAGTGTGTCTCTCCGTTCGTGTTCCAACACAATAGCGCACCAGACCACTTTACTTTCACTTTCACAGTCGCCACCTTGGAGAAGGGCCGAAAAATATTCGGGGGCTCGTCCGGGATTTAGCCATGTGAGTGTGTGAGGGTTAGCGAGGATTTTTCGTTTGTTTTGAATGGTGTGCTCTGGTTTGGTTACTTGATGATCGGGTTGCCCAGCTTGGCTGCTCTTAGCGGCCATTCAGTCTGACACCACTTTTTTATTTTTTATTTTTTTTGTTGATTTGGGGGGCTAATCCCGGGCAGAGTGGATTCTCTTATGGGGGCTACACGCCTCGAGACGGAAACCCCCTGAAGACAAGGGTTAGTATTTGTTTTGTCTGAGATAATTTTGTTTGGTGTGTTGTCCATATGTATGTGGGTGTTTTTCTAACAATCTAATCTATCACTGAAGAAGCTGTGGAGTGCTTTTAGAGTGTCCTGGAGGGTGTAGGCTTGGTTGTACAGCATCGATGACAGTTTCTCCATCGTCCTCCTGCCCCCCACTGAGTCCACAGAGTCCAGGGAGCAGCCCAAGACAGAGCTGGCCCTCCTCACCAGTTTGTCCAACCTCTTTTTGTCCCGGCCTTAGATGCCGCCTGCCCAGGAGACCACTCCATAGAAAATGACTGATGCAACCACAGAGTCATAAAAGTTCCTGAGGAGTGTCCCCTGAACCCCAAAGAACCTCAGCCTCTTGAGTAGGAAGAGTCTGTTCTGACCTTTCCTATAGAGAGCATCTGTGTTGTCACTCCAGTCCGGAAATGCAGCAAAGATGTGGGTGTAACAGAATGAACGTGAGAGAGGTCATACAATTACGCTTATGTCAAAAAATGATTGATGACAACATAATCCCGCCCACTTATAATTATATCATAACCCTACCCCCAGAATGACGCTTATGTCAAAAAATGATTGATGACGTCATAACCCCACCCACTTATGATTATATCATAATCCCACCACCAGAATCACGCTTCTGTCAAAAATGATTGACTTCCCCGCCCACTCCCGCCCCCAAGAATCCTGGTACGTCACATCAGGCCCTAACCTCTTCCTACTACCGTTATGTAATAGCATGTAGCTAGGTTAAGATATAGCATACAGCTCAGCTAAGATATAGCATACAGCTAGGCTAAGATATAGCATACAGCTAAGATACAGCATGCGGTTAGGTTAAGATATAGCATACAGTTAGGTTAAGAAATAGCATACAGCTAGGCTAAGATATAGCATGCGGTTAGGTTAAGATATAGCATACAGTCAGGCTAAGAAATAGCATGCAGCTAAGCTAAGATATAGCTAGGCTAAGAAACAGCATACAGCTAAGAAATAACATGCTGTTAGGTTAAGAAATAGCATGCCGCTAGGCTAAGATATAGCATGCAGTTAGGTTAAGAAATAGCAGGCAGTTATGTTAAGATATAGCATGCAGCTAGGCTAAGACCTTTGTACCGACATTCGCAAATCATTAAGGTGTTGTTTTACCTTTCAATGAGGAACGTCATCTTGTCTGTAGTCCAAGTTGGCAGTCATCAGCCGGAGGTCATACGGTCGACAAAGTTCGTTTCTTTTTTGCAAACATGCCTAGACATGTTCTCATCGACACATGTCGGGACATGTATTCCTTGTCTATATTTGGACAGCCGGACGACATCATTTATCTCGCCCCCCCCACAAGCAGTGGATGTGTGTAAGCGTAGACACCCCGCGCATGCGTAGACATCCCCAAGCCTGTTACATCCGACATCATGACGTCTCCATTATGTCTCAACACAGCCATCTATTGGTTAAAGGGTATTATGACAGGAGCCGTTATTTTCTTAATTACATGAGTTAGGCTATATAAAAATAAAAAAATTACAGACAAAACGAATTCCCTTTCAAGCGGGTCCGGGAATATATGGAAGTGTGTCCCTTTCAAGCGGGTCCGGGAATATATGGAAGTGTGAATAATCTAACGAGCTGTAATAGCTCACAATTGTATTTTTTCTGTTTGAAAACGATGATACCTTGACTGATTACATCCTGAATGTATTAGAAGGTGTAGTTACTGACAGTTGACCACGGGTAACCTGTAAGATAAGCTGCTGAGGATCACATTGACTTTAAGTAATTTTATGTAATCAGTTTTGTGTATTTCTAATCATGTTTCTATAGACTACTTGTATCAGTAATGATTGCACACACAGACACTTACATTTTTGCTTTAGGCTTGCATTGTCAGTAACTTTCCAGTCTTCTGATAATTAGTTTAGCCTAAAACAAACCACTATTGTCAGTTACTTTCCAGTCTTCTGATAATTAGTTTAGCCTAAAACAGACCACCATTGTCATTTTCTTTCTAGTCTTCTGGTAATCAGTTTAGCCTAAAAACAGACCTGTATTGTCAGTTGTCAGTTAACCATCTGTTTCCAGGAGTCAAACTTGAATAAAAGAGGAAGTGGCGGGATAGAGAGACCAGAGAGAGAAGTGAGCAAGGCTGAACTAAGCAAGACGCTTTGTCTTCTCTGCTGAATCTCTCTCTCCCGTTCGCGACCGGTCAAAACGAAAACCATGCCTGATTTATTTCTGATTTTCAGCCAGCTTCAGTAAATTATTTCAGTCTAAAAAAGGCATCAGGGCATTTAAACCTGACATAACCGCAGTCGAAAAAGTCTATGCCCACTGACAACCATCTTGCATGGGTACTAACCCGCCATCTTGCATGGGTCTAGTAACACGCCATCTTGGATGGGTCTACTAAATCGCCAACTTGGATGGGTCTACGCCCGCTGACAACCATCTTGCATGGGTCTTCAGTAGGCTTTTTTAAGTGCAGTGCATCCAACAACACCATCTGATGGCTGTTATTACGGCATCGTAAGCGTTTTTTAACATTATTTAACGAACCCTCTTTTTGCATATGTAAACTCTTTTTGAGTCATATTATTTTACTTATTTATTTAATTAGATGTTTAACACCTCTCTCTATCTATCTCTCTATATATTGGCTGTTACTACGGCAACGTAAGCGTTTTTTAACATTATTTACCGAACCCTCTTTTTGCATATGTAAACTCTTTTTGAGTCATATTATTTTACTTATTTAACTCTCTCTCTCTCTCTCTCTCTCTCTCTATATATATATATATATATATATATATATATATATATATATATATATATATATATATATATATATATATATATATATATATATATATATGGAGAGAGAGAGAGAGAGAGAATGTTTTTTTTTTTTTAGGTCATGTTCTTTACATTTTATCTCATGTTTCACAACAGGCACGCCGCAAGGAGGTGTCATCAATAATACTTCAGGAACAACCACGACGTCTCGTCGTTATGTGCAACCAATTAGACTGAGAAGAGCTATCCCGGTCAATGAGAGAGTCAGGCTTCAGAGAGAACGCCATGAGCTTCTATCCGAAGTCATACAGGCTTATAACAGGCTGACTGATCTGGCTGACAAGCTGACAACCCCATGGTGATCTTGTATTTGACACTTTTTATTTCTTGTAACAATTCTCTGTTATATAATCCATGTGTACATGCCAATGAGTAGGATACTGTATCCATGTATTTTAATGCAATTGTATAAGCGATTTGATTTGATGATGATGCCTCTAAAACTAGGTCAATATCTCGGTGATCTGACCGATGAATTGGATGGTGACAGCATTCAGGAATTTGTTTTGGCCGGTCCCAAAAGCTACGGTTATCAAACTAGAGATACTAAAAAAAACCGTGATGAAAGTCAAAGGTATCACACAGACGCACGAAAGCGTTCAAAACATCAACTTTGACAGTGTCAAAGACTACGTGGAGGGATACATATCTCACACGACGCACGGGATCGAGTCCGACACGCGCACGCTTGAGACACCTCAACACAGCAGGGTTTTCGCGCCAGAAATACTTAATTCGTCAAAAGGTTTAGGGTGGTCTACGACAAACGAAGGCTTTTGCCAGGCGGTCGCAGTGTGCCTTTTGGTTGTTAGAGAAAATGGAATTATCACAGGTCGAATTCGATCCTCCTCTACAAGTGCCTTTTTCGTGTTTGATCTCAGGGCCTAGGGTTGTGGGAAAACATTCTGTGAAACGTATTTTGGAAGACTGTCATCATGTTATGAGAAATGTGCCTGATAATATTGTATGGATTTATACCTCATATCAACCCATGTACAACCAATTACAAAAGTTGATTAAAAACATAAAATTCCTAAAAGGTCTCCCAGGGTCTTTTGAGGACGAAACCCTGTTTCCGTTACATCAGACTCATTTGATCATCCTTGACGATCTGATCTTCCAAGCTTCAGAACACCCGGAAGTGGTGAAAATCTTTACCCACTATAGACATCATAGAAATATGAGTGTCACGTTAACTCAGAATGTATTCCACCGGGCTAAATACAGTCGTACTATTAGTCTGAACAGTAACTGTTCAAAAATGCTCGGGATAAATTACAAACCAGTATTTTGGCTAATCAGATATTCCCTACGAAGAAACAATACTTTTTAGAAAGTTTTGAAGATGCTACCAAAGACGCTCATGGGTATTTTTTGGTGGATTTAAACCCTACGTGTTCAGAACATTACCGTTTGAGGACGGGTGTACTTCCGGATCAGTGGCCTACCGTCTACATTGCCAAAAGCTGACATGTCTAAGCTTTTAAAAACAAACGCTCCGCTCTTCAAGACCCTGTTTCAAGCTACGGCTAAGAGACGTAAAGACATACTGACCAGAGGCCCGGCCACTTTGATCAAGGTACTGTGAGAAATTGCTTTCAATCTATTGAAAGGTCATATACTTCTTTCACCGGCACAGTTTAAGAAATTAAAAAAACAAAAGAAAATTATTAAACTATTGGCCCATAAAAAAACGAGCCTGAAGAAAAAACGTGCCGTTTTGACTCTAAGGGGCGGATTTATTCTTCCTCTACTGGGAACAGTTGTAACCTTCCTAGGTAATCTTTTGAGAGGGATGATCAGGAAAGACTAACCATCATGAGTTTGAAAACAGTCCAGAAAATGTTTCTTCTATCACATCAACAACTGAAGCGTCTGAAAAAACCAGAACCTACCATCTGACAGACGGCTGAACAGGATTTGGATCTGAAGATGAAAGCCATTTTGGAAGATCGGTCATTAACCCCGCATGAAAAAATAACAAAGTATCAGTCTTTACTTCATCGTTATTTAACTCTTCTCAAACAAGGAGAAAAGGAAGAACGACCCCTGGCCCTGTCTCTAACTCCAGAAGGTTTGAACCCTTCAAAGAGATCGAATGTTGAAGTGCAAGACAAAATGGTGGGGGATGAAGCGGAACCCTGGCTTGATATCCTGCATAACATTCCGACGCGTTTTCGGAAAAACGCCAACTATGTTTTGAGAAAACTCAAGGACGCTGATAGAAGTTGGACCCCTCGCCATGAATTTATGTTTCAAGATAAGCCGATGAAAGGATCTCATATGACCGATTTACTCAGAAAGATTACTGTGACGGGTAAAAACATCGCGACTCGATCCCCTAGAGGTTGGAAGGAGTTTCTACACACTCTATACAAACTGAATTGAAACTGAAACGATGAATTCAGACGATTGAAACTTCGAGGGTCGTTAAGCTCTGATGATGATGAGACAGAGAAGAGGACGTCCAGTCGGAAGAAAAAGACTAGTAGAAAAAGAAGACATGTTTCTGTAAAGTGGCTAGGTTATTCCCCTTCATCAGTGTCAATGAACAATCAAAAACGTTTGTATGTTTTTACATATGTTTTTATTCAATAAAAACATTTTTAAATGATTACAGACAATGACATGTTTTAAATTTATGAAAAGAACACGCAGCTTGTCCGATACATGGCTTTTCTGCACACGTTTGATAATGTTTAACAAAAGTAGATACCATGGCGTCGTTCTTTAACACATCATCCTTCTAGCAGGCTAACACATCCTGATAACTCAAACCACAAGCTCTATGGGTTAAATAATAGACGCAATGCTGACCACAGGTGATTGACAGCTCGTGTTGTAGGTGTCTGTTATGGTACATAATACGGCGGGAATGTTTTTTCAAAAATTAGTTTATGGTTTGTCTTGTCTTGACTTGTCGCTTTGAATTAATTTCCAGGAATGGAATCGTAGCAGGCGTACACGATATGGGTAGTTGTGTGAGGGAGTGGGACTCTAAATCTCATCTCTAACCTCAAACTCCCGCTGGAGACAGGTGCGAGAGGCTGGTGAGACGGCGACTCTTTTCACAAAGGGGGAAGCGCCCATGATTTTCAGATGATGGTTCACATCGGGAGGGCTCATCAAACAAACTTGATCGTTGGCTTTGATGCGTTTCACTCGTAGATCCACGTTATTGAGAAGATGTCTCTCATAAAAGAATATGTTGGCGTGTAGAGATCCTATCATGGTGAATGGTCGGGAACCCAAAACTAATTCTGCTCTGCGTATCAACCCTTTGTTAACAGCATCGCCCGTTAAGGTTGTTGAATCCATATGTCCTGGCGTATCTTTGTAAAACATAGCCGCTGTAAATTGGCTTTTTAGAGAGGCTTCTGAAAAGTTTAACAACGTCTCTATCATAGCTCTGTATGGATGGGTTGCGCTAGATTGTGAGATCAACCTATCGCCTAACGTCACATCCACTTGTGAGAATATTGTATTCGAAGGATAATTAATGATACCGACTCGCTCATCAAACGGCAAACTCCTTCCATCTCTGTTGAGCACTCTCAGGTGCAGTTGAAGCAGGGTGTCTGAGAGGTCGAGATATTTGGATCCTTCTCCAGGTACGAAGAACTCCACAGGACCATCATCGGTGAGAGCTGAGATAGGTAACATTTCCACATATTGACTTTGTTCGATCGATAGTTGTGTCATGGGTGGGGTAAACAAGTCCAGTTCCATTAGGGTGCACTCTGCGGACTTGTGATGTAAAAGAGCCATGATGAAAAAAACTACTGGTCAATTTTTCTTCGGAGAAAATGTCCCCGGTGTTTCTTCGTCATCTCCTTTTCGTGACTGATTTCTTCTTGGACACGCGTTTGCGTTTTTTAGGTTCTCTCAGCCGTTGTCCGACGGGTCTTTTTGCTGGTCTTTGCACCAGAATCATTAATCACAAACCTTCTTGAGGCTCCGCTTTATGGTGTATTCGTTCTAACACCCGACCGGCTACATCTGTTGCAATGTTTTTAGCAGCTGTTTGCAGGTGAGGTCTGACGACGCTGAACCCTCTTCTGATTAGTGGACTCACAAAACAAAATAATTTGGCAAAGATTGATCCCAAGCCTCGAACGTATTGGACAGGTAATCCATGAAAACCGGATAACGACCCACCCGCTTGGTTTTCGTTATAATCGACAAAACGGTAAAGATCAGGATGCATCTCCAATACCACCATTTTTTTTTCTAACTGGTTCTAAAGTGTAGAGTGAAGATAACTTTACCGTGTGCACATTCCACGGGTTGATTCTGATCCGTCTTGATTTCGATTCTTATATCTTCAATATGCCTTCTACTGACCGGCATGTAATAAAGAGGGTTAAAGGCTTTAAACACAATGTTTCCATGGTTATCTTCGATAGGTATAGTTCTCAAGAGCGGAGCAAAAGCGTCACCCACAGCCTGATGATACACCACGTCCGTATAAACATATAGATGGTACATGCCCGCTTTTATATCCGCGGGGTGATGGGTCGCTGTCCACTGAGGTCCGCAGGTAATCCATTCATCGGGCGATGAATGTAGGCTAATGGCGCATGAAAGCGTATCCTGAAACGACCAATCCCCGACCAGAAAAATCTCCCCTTTAACGATGCGTAAACGACTTTGTTTTCCAAATGGATTTTTTTGAGGACCGCTTCCACATCGTTTCCGATTTTTACAATATTATCGTAGTAACCCGCTGACAGGGTTAAGGTTTTGATGGTGAATTTGTTTTCCTCATGGTATCGAGGTGTCAAAGCACCTGGTGTTGGAGGTCCATTTTCCCATGTGTCTACATAGTCAAAAGATGATTGGTCCTCAGGTACGTTGAACCATGTATAGGGGTATGATATTTCACTCAGAGCCACTTCCCAGTTACCTTCAAAATCGACATGATGGGCCAGATTCACTCTGTATTCTGCTATCGTATTGTCTATATACACATCAGAACTTGAATTGGAGGGCAAGGTGACGTAAAATCCACCTTCGAGATACGGATCCATGCTGTCAAATGTCGAGAGTTCTTGTAAAGCTTCTTATTTATAGATCGACGACTTGTGCAGTGGGTACCCAACTGTCATATTTCACAGGCCATCCCTTCCAACGTATGAGAAACTGTCTCTGTCCTCCGACGTTACGTCGTTTGATAATCTCAACATGAAAGATTTGATCCTTAGATATCATGACTTTCTGGAGTTTGTGCGCATAGAAAGTTCCTTGCACGATTTCACCGTCATAATCTTTAAGCCTCTAAACGGGTGGAAAATGAGGTAAACACGCTGCTATCGTAAATAGTTAATCTGTAAAACACATTTCTTTTCAAAGACGCCTCGCACTTTTGATATTCTAACAAGATCTCCTGATTTAAAGCTAATTTTTATTCTATCACTACCTCCAGGGGTTAGGTTGCCATACAAGTTTTGAAAGACCTGCCAAGTATTCTCTGGAGTGACTTGATTAGGTTTCATTTTTATACTTGTATGATAACTTTCATTGTAACTGTCGATTAAATCTTGTCATACGTCGATATAACGACGTGTGTTCTTGGCGGTGAAATATCTCCACATTCTGGTTTTTAAAGATCGATTAAACCTTTCGATCACCGAGGCTTTCAACTCACTGGCTGTTGCAAAATAATATTGTTTTTTCATCACCTCTGGAATTGCGTGTTGAAGAACTCCTTTCCCTTGTCTGTTTGTAACTTTTGAGGGACACCGCTAAGGGACAAAACCGATTCAAAGGCTCGAACAACTTCTGGACCCGTCTTGTTCATCAGGACGCGCGTATGCACGCTTTGAAAATACATCGATGACTGTGAGTAGATATTTAAACCGCCGTTGTAGTCCGCTAGAGCCTGCTGACGTACTGTGTCTCCACCTGGTACAGCGGCTGCACTGAGGCGGACAGTGAGGCTCCAGAGGACAGTCAAAACAGCGCAAAGGATTATTGGCTGCCCTCTCCCCTCACTGTCGGACATCTACACCGCCCGGTGCCTCAGAAGGGCTCTCAACATCGTCAAAGACAATACCCACCCAAACTCACACCTGTTCGACCTGATGCCCTCTGGCAGGCGCTACAGATGCATCAAATTGAGGACCAATAGACTGAGAAACAGTTTCTTTCCGAGAGCCATCTCCATTCTGAACTCTCACACACACACACACGAGAACACCCTTACCTTGCAGAACAGCATTGTGATGTGTTTTTATATACCCTATTCAGTACTAAATTCCATTGCACTCTCTTATTTGTTTATCTAATTTATATATTTTTCTGTATTATTGTTGTATTGCACTGGAGAGGGGAGCCCTCTGATCTCGTTGCACACTTGAGTACAATGACAATAAAGGGATTTCTAATTCTAATTCTAATTCTAATATCGCATAGATCGGATTGGAAGGTGTATGCATCTTGCGATGATAAAAAATACTTGACTTTATGACGCGTCACTTTTTGACCCGTTTTCTCCCTCGTAGCTAAATGAAGACGATCTACACCTCCAAAACTGGCGCGTTGAATGGGATCGTAGTAACGTTTTTTCAACCACCGCTTAACGCCCATGACAGTTTATGATTTAGTTACAGACGTCACACCGTTATTTATCTAAACACACAGACACAAATGCAGCTTTTTTGAAACATCTATTTTTATTGGTTCACAGCATGTAGGTGAGTAAAGATATCAAAAAAAGAAAATATGACAAGGTTAAAGGGTAAACACATGATATGGAATCTCTAAATCGTAAAAAGCCTATAGGTCATGGTTCAAACAGACAGATTAACATTTGATTCCAACATATCTTCAAACATCTTCAATTCACGCGCGAGATCCACAGGTTATTGATGACATCGTTAAACAGCGTGTGTATGGTGAGTACATGACCTACATTTATCTAATTTTCCCAATTTTCCAAAACATTTTGAAACGTCTCAAACTCGACCGACTCACAGATATGACGTGTTGCACAAAAGATTCCCAAGGCATCTGAAAAACCGTCAAAGACATGGCACGTACTTTTTGCATAAACAATAACAGTTTTTCAATGACAGGGTCTTTATCGTTATCATCAGGATTATATGTAATTGTTCTATTTATTATATCTGCCCACCCATAGCTTCTATAGCCAAAAATCTATAACCTTCTCAACACATTACCCATTTTTATTCAAAGTTAATATTTTCTATAATATATTCTTCAAAACTATCAAGTTGATCACGGTATATCATAAGACGGAAGCTCTCATTTTCTATAAGGCGGGCCGGTAAGTTCTGTATGAGTGCTAACTCCACCATTAAGATCTCTGCAACGCGTTTGACTGTTTCGTTATCCGCTTTCATAGAACACAAATCCAACAAGTAGTGAATACACGTTAAAAACATTTTGCCGCAAAGGATTGGTATGATGCAATCATATTGCTGTCTTATATAAAAAATACGCCCTAGGTGTGTATAGCTATGCAAACAACCCTGTCTTTTCTGATACTTTATCAAAAAGTGTCTGATAAGGTAAAAAATCGCCACTTTAACAACTATTACGAAATCCACATCAACCCATCCCTTTGGAGGATCATCCCATGACATATGTACATACATCATCCTCGGAAATAGATGCAGGTCCGGGACCTGGGTCGATGGCGGTCTGGACCTTAGAGGGCTCAAGCGAACTGTTTGAGAATTCTTGGTCGGACCAACTAGGTAGTCGTACCTCCTCGTTTTGTGAAGATTCTGCCGACGACGTGGGGGTCATCGGAGGGGTCGACAGCGGAGTCGGGGAAACGGGACGGATCCACCCTGAATATGATGGCTCGACAGTGTTGTACGAGGATACAACAGGGGTAGGTAAGATTCCCGGGCCGCCAAACCATAAGGTCCTCGTCTGTTTTTGTAGGGGTCCCAACCTGGTCATCGTCTATATTTGTAGAGGTCTCAGCCTGGCCCCTGTTTGTAGTTGTAAGGGTCTCTACATCAACAGCGTTTTCAACCGTAATCATATCATGGTCGCGTGTAGGTTCGTCCACATCGCTATCTGCAGTACAAAGATACTTTTATTAAATATTATATAGCTATATATTATAGAAATATAGTTAATAAATAGTTGCATCGTTTACCTGAAGAGAGTTCTGCAATGTTGTTATCAACCTGATCAGGTGCCGTGATGAGTGACACCCTTCCTGGTGTGATGTTCATGGCCAGGCGGCGTCGATTTCTGAGCGTCATGATTTTCATGAGGAGTAGGTCTGGTTCTTCAGCTGGAAAAATTGGTTTGTCTGTGCAGAGCGTGACTTGGGCTTTTGTTATATTGGTTTGAGACTGGGGGGCGGGATAAATGACGTCGTCCGGCTGTCCAAATATAGACAAACAAGGAATACATGTCCTGACGTGTCGGTGAGAACATGTCTTGGCATGTTTGCAAAGATCACGTGGGGGTGTCTACGCTTACACACATCCACTGCTTGGGGGCGAGATAAATTATGTCGTCTGGCTGTCCAAATATAGACAAGGAATACATGTCCCGACATGTGTCGGTGAGAACATGTCTAGGCATGTTTGCAAAAAAGAAACGGGGACTATGTCGACCGTATGACCTCTGGCTGATGACTGCCAACTTGGACTACAGACAAGATGGCGTTCAACAGGGGTTCCTCATTTAAAGATAAAACAAGACCTTAATGATTTGAAAATGTCGGTACAAAGGTCTTAGCCTAACTGCATGCTATTTCTTAACCTAACTGCATGCTATTTCTTAACCTAACTGCATGCTGTTTCTTAACCTAACCGCATGCTGTATCTTAGCTTAGCTGCATGCAATATCCTAGCCTAGCGACATGCTATTTCTTAGCCTAACAGTATGTTATTTCTTAGCTGTATGCTGTTTCTTAGCCTAGCTATATCTTAGCTTAACTGCATGCTATTTCTTAGCCTAACTGTATGCTATATCTTAGCCTAGTTATTTCTTAGCCTAACTGTATGCTATATCTTAACCTAACTGCATGCTATATCTTAGCTGTATGCTATTTCTTAACCTAACTGTATGCTATAGCTCAGCCTAGCTACATGCTATATCTTAACCTAACCACATGCTGTATCTTAGCTTAGCTGTATGCTATATCTTAACCTAGCTACATGCTATTTCTTAACCTAACTGTAAGCTATATCTTAGCTTAGCTGTATGCTATATCTTAGCCGAGCTACATGCTATTACATAACGGTAGTAGCGCCTGATGTGACTTACCAGGAAATGGGAGGGTTCTTGGGGGCGGAGTGGGTGGAGAAGTCATCAATCATTTTTTACATAAGCGTGTTTCTGGGGGTGGGGTTATGATATAATCATGAGTGGGCGGGGTTATGACGTCATCAATCATTTTTTTACATAAGCGTGATTCTGGGGGTGGGGTTATGATATACTCATAAGTGGGCGCGGTTATGACGTCATCAATCATTTTTTGACATAAGCGTGATTCTGGGGGTGGGGTTATGATATAATCATAAGTGGGCGCGGTTATGACGTCATCAATCATTTTTTGACATAAGCGTGATTCTGAGGGTGGGGTTATTATATAATCATAAGTGGGCGGGGTTATGACGTCACCAATCATTTTTTTTACATAAGCGTTATTGTATTATCTCTAACATGCAAGAATCTTGAATTTAACATTCCACTTACAACAAGGTCATTTTGTACTTAATATAAAAGAATAGTGCTCAAGAATGAGTTGTTCAACGTGCAGGGCTGAATGGGCTTGTTGCTATAATGACAGTAGTTTGGAGTAGTTGAGTTTCAGTCGTTGAATAAATACTAAGTATTGAAAAAAATGAATAATTGTTTTAATCGTTGTATTAAGTTCATTTTTTTCTTCTTATTACTATCTATGTATTCACTGATTTGTTTATAACAGATAAATGTTGTTTTAGGTTTCGGGGTGTTGCTTCCGTCATCTTCATCAGAAAAGCACGCCAAAACATGTCAGGTAACAAAATTGCTAAAACATAATTTGGCCGTTATAAACGAATCAGCAAAGACAATTGTCTTAATAATTGTGACTTTAATCTTAATCAAAATATACATGATTATTTTGATGAAGATTTGCTCTTAGTGAAGAGGTTGAGAAAAGTGTGCAACTTAGTAGAAACATAGCTCATCTTTTCAGAAAGAAATAATAATAATAATCAAGTTACATATACATTTTTACTACTAAGACAGTTTTCTGTCTAGTTTAGAGATGTTTATGTAAACATGGAATCATCAATACATGTTAATGAAATTGCATTTAGTCAACGATGTACCTTGCTCCATTTTTCTCTCCAGTTTGCAGTACAGTCTGACCACCACCGCATGGTTTTTTCCATCTGAGCTGCTCTGGCCCGGGCTTCCTCTAGCTCTCTGAGCCTCAGTTCTTCTCTGGTCTCCCAATCTGCCCCAGCTGTCCCACCAATGATGCTCAATGTTGCCAGGCCCAGGCCTCCAAGCACAGGTGAAAGCAGCAGTGGAGAACTGGAGCTCGGGGTTTCTCCATTAGGACTTGGGGTCAGGGCAACACTTTCGGAGGAACAAATTCTCCTGTCTGACTCCATTCCCAGGCTGCACGAAAGACCACCTTCTGTTGTCTTGCCTCCCTCAGATAGATGTGAAGCGTGGTTCATGGTCGGTGTTTAAGAGGAAAAGAAGATGAATGGTCGGGTTGTACTTGAACGTGAAATACAACATCCACTACAGTCACTCATGAACCTAAACACAAAAACACAGAAACTTAGGAGGAGCATAATGACAAAGCTGGATTTTATGCTACATTTATAACGGCAAGTATACCAAAACTATGTACAGTATGTATGGTATTTGGTGAATTGAAAAAGTCAAGGACCGACATTAAGCCTTTTTGGCTGGTGGCCTGTGACATGTTACCCTGCCCGAACCTGGGTCGGTACCTGATGTACTCTGGGGGTCAAATAGCATCGGCGGTCTGTGCCTGTTGATTGACGTTACGCAATATAATTGGATGGAAGTTATTGTTATGACATGGAAGTTTGTGATGGTACGTTTTGCGATTGAATTTCTTCAGAGAGAGCATCTATGAATTTTAGGAGGAAATTGAGAAATTTACTAGCCCATAAAAAGGCCCTGAGACACGAAAGGCAACACTTTGTAAGACATCTAAAAGTAACACAATTAAAAGTAAGTTACTGTTTAATTTAACAGTAATGTTAATGACTCATTTTCAAATCATATTTGCAACATTAATGCCATTGTGTTTCTTATGCTGCAATTATTCGCAATGAAAGCAGTACCGTATTTTCACGACAATAGGGCGGACCAAAATGTGACCAAAATCTAAGCAGCGACCCCGGCGAGGTTCCTATTGTTGTAGAAGTCCTTTTTTCTTTCTTCTTCGAAACAAATCTTATTTTCTGAAACAAACAAAATGGTTTGTTTGCACAACCTACAGTGGCAAAATAAAAAACAATCCCGTTACGTTTGAACGAGGCCTACAAAAATTGTCAGGCATGTGTACCATGCATAGAAGTCCAAAAAAGTCAAATGCAGCCATATGCTGAAATGAATAGAAAGTGATTATGAATTTTTTGAATGTCAAATTTTGGCAGAGTTTTGCACATTCATACTTCTGCGTCTAGTCCTTGAGCAGAGTTTTCCTACCATGGGTACTTGAGCACTTTGCAGGGGGGACCTTGAAACTTTTAAAAAATTATTTCACAGACCTGTGGCATAGCCACACCAAAATAACAGCACAATGTGTCAAATGAAGTAACTCATTAATGCTCAGATGACTGATGAAAAAGAAGTAAAACTGCTATATAATTTTTGTTCCTTAAATTTTAAATTCAAATGACTGTGTACAGTCTTGGGTAAGATGTATAGGCTTAGTCAAAGCGAGAGAGCGAGCTAAACTCTGGAGACATGATACAAGACGCCCTGAGAGTTATTTGTAGCTTTTAATGTGTACTGTCATGGGTAAGATGTATGGGCTTAGTCTAAGCAAGAGAGCGAGTTTTCTGTTGCTTTTAATCTAAAATCTAGACATCAATGCATGGCAAATTGAAAACTTGAAGAAGCTTTTGCAGTAAATACTATATGATGAGGCAGGGCATAAAATTTAGCATTTCATGATTCCTTCTCCACAAAAGATTAAATGCTGATTAATAACTCTGCACATGCTCCAAAAAAATCCCAAACCTCACCTCATGTATAAAATGTCGGACCCTGAATCATCTCTACGACAATAATTTGTTATACTTATTGTGCTACCTAGTGGCAACAGTAAATGTCTTACAATGTAAACAATGTATATTGGCCACACCAATCAACAGCTGCAAGAGCACTCTCTTTGAAGTTGACAGTGTGCATCTGCGATCTGCGCTGTCATTTACCGACTTCCGAAATAAAACAAGGAGTTTTTGATTGACTTTTCAAATCCATCTATCCATCCATTATCTGTACCGTTTCTCCTCACCAGGGTGGGGGTGGGGGTGGAGACTATCCCAGCTATCTTCGGGCAGTAGGCGAGGGACACCCTAAACTGGTTGCCAGCCAATCACAGGACACACAGAGACGAACAACCTCACTGCTAGTTGGTTATCTGAAGCCTTCGATCAGCTCTGTGTTCCCTAATCAAACACAGAGGCACTCAGCTCTCGGTTCCATTCTTGTAGTAATATTTTGAATTCTGTGGCTCCATTAAAAAATAAGTGGCCAAAATCCTAAATGGCACAGCAAGATGAACGGGTCCAAGAGGAAATACTTGTCCAGTCTTATTCAGGCAAATTGTCATAATCCGCGAACTCTATTTCAAACTATCGATTCTGCACTCAGCCGGTTTTCACAGAGTCGTCCCCTGAAGTGTGCAATAGATTTCTGCAGTTTTTTATGGATAAAGTTGCTACACCTAGGGCTCTTGTTTCAAAAGCTACATTGGACCCCTCTGTCCACGTTCCTTGATTCGCAGTGTTGGATTCCTTTGAGGCAATCTGCTCGTCATCTTTGGATGAAGTGGTTTACCATATTAAGCCATCCGGCACAACATATGACATTGTCCCTCCTCAGTTCTTTAAGGAAGTTCTCCCAAGTATTGGCAAATCGGTTCGGGCCATTGTCAACAGCAGTCTTTCTTCTGGTGCAGTCCCCCAACATTTTAAACATGCTGTGGTGTAACCTATGCTTAAAAAACGTAGCCTTCAACAAGGTGTGCTGTCAAATTTTAGACCCATTTCCAATTGCTTTTTATTTCTATAATTCTGGAAGAGGCGGTGCAATGTCATGGAGGTTTCCAGTCAAGTTTCTAGAAAATGCATAGCACAGAGTCAGCCCTGCTTCAAGTTTTGAATGATATCCTCTTGGCAAACGACTCTGGAGACTATGTGTGTTTTGTGATATTAAATCTAACCATGGACCGCAGTATTCTTCTGGCTCGTTTACAGCACCAGGTGGGCATTAGTGGTATTGGTCTAGAGTGGTTTAAATCCTATTTGACTGGCAGGATCTTTTGTGTGAGCCCAGGTTGCTCTGAGTCCCGTTCTGCCCCTTAGTCATATGGTGTTCCACAAGGTTCTGTTGGTTTGGTTATACTTGCCCCGAGGCTCCATTTTACGAAAAGTGGAATTTCCTTCCATTGATATGCAAATTTCAATCAAATCTATGTCCCCCCTCAGTAAAAAAGTGTTTTCTTTGAGACCACTTTTGTCATGTCAAGAGGAAACAAAATCTGAATCAGTGTTTTTTGTCAACGATGACAATGACAAAAATATTTCGCCAACGGCCCTTTTTTTTCATGACGATAACGAGACGATGGCAGTCTGCGGTCTTTCGTCTCGGCTCACACACCCTGACACGAATTCGTTTGATGGGCCATATTGACAGTGTCACTCGGTAGGCTACTTGGTTCTGATTACAGCAAGCTGTTACAAGTACTGAAGGCATATGTTTGATAGCGTTTGTACCTGCGCTCCTGTATTAGAACAGGTCTACTACAAGTCTATGTTGTTGACATGTTTTTAATTAGTTTATCTATGTTGCTTTAAGTGAAATAATGCAAAATAAAATGTTTTGGTTCACTGCTTATTTTGGAGCAATGACCATCGATTCCACTGGCACCACTTTGATCTGTTTGTAATGCATAATCCTCAAGACATTGATTTTACGCTATCCCAAATTTTGTGACTTTTCGCCTTTTAGGGTGCCGCAAAGTCTGATTATTCACCGTGGAAACAAAAGCTCCGGAAACATGACTCAGATGATCCTATCTTCTTGAAATTTTTCACGTTTGAGGATATTCCAGCCCTGCAGACATCCACCAACTTATTTATGATCGTTGTGGTAGCGCCACCAACTGGTTAAAGCAAATACAAATAATTATTATTGATGTTAACATGGTCGCCCTCATATTTGTTCGGATAAGTGTTTAGGGCTTCAGGATGTCAGAATAAGAAATTCGTAGTTTTTTGTATAAAGCTGCGGGCGTGGCTTTGCACAGTTTGCCAATTAAACAAGGCTTATTTTGAGGTTCTAAATATGAACGAATACTCGTAAAACTTTGCACACACATCACCCTGGCAAAATCATCAATATTTTATGAGTTAGTCGTGCAGTTTTTTTAAATGGCTCTCTATCGCCCTCTAGAAATTTTCAAAAGAGCAGCCCCGGTTGTGTGTTTCACCTAGCTTTTTGAAAATTTTATGTTGAATTTATAAGGCCAAGACCTTCAAAAAAGTCTCTTGGAGCCATGCGCTAAATTGCACAGGAAGTCGGCCATTTTGAATTAACTTTAAAGGGGACATGTCACCACAATGGACAAAATGCTTAAAAACTCCCCTGCACATGCTCCAAAGAATCCAAAACGTCACCTGTACATAAAACGTGGAACAATCATCACTATTTTATAAATTTCTCATGCAGTTTTTTTAAAAAGGGCTCTCCATCGCCCTCTAGAAATTTTCAAAAAAGCAGCTCCGGCTGTGTGTTTCACCATGCTTTTTGTAAATTTTATGGAGAATGTATTAGGCCTAGACCCACCAAAAAGTCTCTTGGAGCCATGAGATAAAGTGTACAGGAAGTTGGCCATTTTGAATTGACTTCAAAGGGGGGCGTGTCACCACAATGGACAAAATGCTTAACAACTCCCCTGCACATGCTCCTAAAAATCCAAAACTTCACCTGTGCATAAAACGCCCCGACCTGAAGACATCTATATATTCTTATTCTGTTATACACACAGCGCCACCTAGTGTAAACAAAAAATGTTTTTTTTTGTTTTTTTTTACATTTTGTTTTTTACCCTTTTTACGAATCCGACAAAGTTTTTGTCACAACCACCTCAAGACATTGAACTCTCTGCCGAATTTTGTAACTTTTCGGCGATGGGGCATGGCCGTTACGGTGCGTACTGCACTGAGCCCGTTTAACGCATCTGACTGAAAATTTGTCAGAACAGCCTCAAGACATTGATCTTAGCCAATGCCGAATTTTGTGACTTTTCGGCAAAGGGCGTGGCCACGACGGTGCCGCAAAGTCTGATTTTTCTCTTAGGCAACAAAAGTTCCTGTAACATCACTTAGATCGTCCTATCATCTCGAAATGTTTCACATTTGAGGATATTCCAGCCCTTGAGATATCTACCAACTTATTTTTGATCGTAGTAGTGTACATATAATTTCTTTGACGACAAAAGTCTAATATGAACCGGAAGTGAGTTATGAATTTTTGAAAGTCCAACTTTCGTCCTTTTTTGCACGTTTGCAGGGGTCATTCTTTTGCACCGTGATCCTAGAGGGTTCATCCGATTGCCTTAAAATTCCGGCTGTATCATCCTAAGACCTGGGACAAACACTGGGGAAAATATTTTTAGTTTACGAAATACTATATGACGGGGGCGGGGCTTCAAAGTTTTAACTTAATATTTCCTTCGCCGCAATGGACAAAATGCTTAATAACTCTCCTGTACATGCTGCTACAAATCCAAAACTGCACATGTACATAAAGGGTCGGTACCCCGAAGACATCTATATGTTTATATTCAGTCATACACCTTGCTCCACCCAGTGGCGACATAAAATATAATTATTTACATTTTGACGTACTGCACGGAGCCCTTTTAACGAATCCGACTGGAAATTGGCTAAAAAAGACTCAAACCATTGATCTTACCCTCTCCCGATTTTTGTGACTTTCCGTCGAAGGGCGTAGCTATTACGGTGCCGCAAAGTCTGAATATTCACCGTGGAAACAAAAGCTCCGGCAAGATGACTCAGATGATCCTATCTTCTCGAAAGTTTTCACATTTGAGGATATTGCAGCCCTGAAGACATCTACCAACTTATTTTTGATCGTAGTAGTAGCGCCACCAACTGGTGGAAGCAAATACAAATTATTTTCGTTGATGTTTTTCTCCGAGCAGGTGAACAAGGTCGCCCTCATATTTGCTCGGCTGAGTGTTTAGGCCTTCAGGATGTCACAATATGAATATCGTCGTTTTTTTGTGAAAAGCTGTGGGCGTGGCTTGGCACAGTTCGCCAATAAAACAACGCTGACTTTGAGGTTATAAATATGAGCCAAAACTCGTGCAACTTTACACACAATCATCAATATTTTATTAGTTTCTCGTGCAGTTTTTTTAGAAATGGCACTCTATCTGTCAGGAGTGCTTTTTCTGGTGGACTCTATAAACGCAGACTCAGAGAAGCAAGATGCGTTGACAAGGAATTTATTATGCCGGCTGAGACCACTATTTACAAACACAGAACTACAAAAAGCATAACGCGGTGTCGAGAGTACAACCGAAAGTGCTGGTGGAAAACTCACACCAGGAGAAAAACGCGAGAAACAGAAAGTGCTTGCCAACGGCAAGAAACAGAAAGCGAACGAAAATATCTTACCACAAAAGGGTAAGTAAGGCCAATTGGCGAGCGAACACGGCCGAGAAGGACGAAGGCTAGATGCGGAGTCAATGGAAGGAAACGAGGTCGAGAAACACGTGAAGCACATAACAAGGAAGGCGAGAATATACACTTGGGACATGGCACGCGTGGCAATCATGATAGTCAATGGAGAACAGGTGCGTGGCCGGTGGGCGCGTCTCTCCAGCCGTGACGACAAGACGGGAAACAGGTGCTGGAGTGAACGCCCCCACGTCAGCTGGGCAGACAAAAACAAAAACATAAAGCATTGCACCAACGGATCATGACACTATCGCCCACTAGAAATTTTCAAAATAGCAGCCCCGGTTGTGTGTTTCACCTAGCTTTTTCAAAATTCTATGGAGTATGTAAAATGCCAAGACCTTCAAAAAAGTCTCTTGGAGCGATGAGCTAAATTGCACAAGAAGTCGGCCATTTTGCATTAACTTCAAAGGGGGTGTGTCACCACAATGGACAAAATGCTTAATAACTCCCCTGCACATGCTCCAAAAAATCCTAAACTTCACCTATACATAAAATGTCCCGACCTGAAGACATCTGTATTCTGTGTTATTATTCTGTTATACAAACTGTGCCAACTAGTGTACAAAAAATATATATATATTTTTTTGCATTTTAATGAGCCCTTTTAACGAATCAGACGAAAGTTTGTTTACATAAGCCTCAAAACATTGACCTTACTCTCTGCCGAATTTTGTGACTTTTTGCCAAAACGCGTGGCCATTACATTGCTGAAAAAATCTCATTGTACTCTGTGGCAACAAAAGCTCCGGCAACCTGAGATTATCCTATCTTCTCGAAGTTTTTCACATTTGAGGTTACTCCAGCCCTGAATATATCTACCAACTTATTTTTCATTGTAGTGGTAGCGCCACCAACTGGTTAAAGCTAATACAAGTTATTTTCTTTGATGTTTTTCTCCGAGCAGGACAACAAGGTTGCCCTCATATATGCTCGGATGAGTGTTTAGGCCTTGAGGATGTCACAATACGAAATTCGTCATTTTTCGTGAAAAGTTGTGGGCGTGGCATGGCACAGTTCGCCAATAAACAGGAATGTGGAGCGGCGGCTGGTCGTCGAGTCCCGCCGAGACAGGAACGTGGAGCGGCGGCTGGTCATCGAACCCCGCCGAGAGAGGAACGTGGAGCGGCGGCTGGTCGTCGAACGCCGCCGAGGCAGAGACGAGAAGCGGCGGCGCCCAATGAGCCGCCGCCGAGACAGTGACTTGGAGCGGCGGCGGGTCGTCGAGCACCGCCGAGGAAGAGGCGAGAAACGGCGGCGTGTCGTCGTCCACCGCCGAGGCAGGAACTTGGGACGGACTGCAGGGCGTGCGCCGTCGGGTCGTGGACTTGAGGCGGACACAGGGCGTGCTCCGCTGGAACGGGGACTTGGGACGGACGCAGGACGTGCCCCGCCTGAACATGGACTTGAGGCGGGCGCAGGACGTGCTCCGCCGGGACATGAGCTTGAGACGGACGCCGGACGTGCTCCGCCGGGACATGAGCTTGAGACGGACGCAGGACGTGCTCCGCCGGGACGTGAACTTGGGACGGACGCAGGGCGTGCTCTGCCGGGACGTGAACTTGGGGCGGACGCAGGGCGTGCTCTGCCGGAACGTGAACTTGGGGCGGACGCAGGGCGTGCTCCGCCGGGACAAGAGCTTGAGGCGGACGCAGGGCGTGCTCCGCCGGAACGTGAACTTGGGGCGGACGCAGGGCGTGCTCCGCCGGGACAAGAGCTTGAGGCGGACACAGGGCGTGCTCCGCCGGAACGTGAACTTGGGGCGGACGCAGGGTGTGCTCCGCCGGGACAAGAGCTTGAGGCGGACGCAGGGCGTGCTCCGCCGTAACGTGAACTTGGGGCGGACGCAGGGCGTGCTCCGCCGGGACAAGAGCTTGAGGCGGACGCAGGGCGTGCGCCGCCGGAACGTGAACTTGGGACGGACGCGGGACGTGCGCCGCCGGAACAGGGACTTGAAGCGCCGGAACGGGGCTCAGCAACTGGCGAGGAGCCGGAACGGGACTCAGCAGCTGGCGGGGAGCCGGAACGGGGCTCAGCAGCTGGCGGGGAGGCGGAACGGGGCTCAGCAGCTGGCGGTGAGCCGGAACGGGGCTCAGCAGCTGGCGGGGAGCCGGGACGGGGCTCAGCAGCTGGCGGGGAGCCGGGACGGGGCTCAGCAGCTGGCGGGGAGCCGGGACGGGGCTCAGCAGCTGGCGGGGAGCCGGGACGGGGCTCAGCAGCTGGCGGGGAGCCGGGACGGGACGCTGCAGCTGGCGAGGAGCCGGGACGGGACGCTGCAGCTGGCGAGGAGCCGGGACGGGACGCTGCAGCTGGCGAGGAGCCGGGACGGGAGGCTGTAGCTCGCGAGGGACCAGCTCTGGAGGCTGCAGCTGATGTGGAGGCGGGATGGTCTGTGCAGCTGACAGGGAAGCGAAACGGGGCTCAGCCGCTGACGAGGCACAGGAACTGGAGGCGACATGGATTGCAGCCGCTGACGTGGAGGCGGCTGCGGGCCGAGCGCAGCAGTCGAGCCGGGCGCAGACGAGACGGGGGGCCTGACCCCTATCAGCCTGCCGCCATAGGGAGTCAGGGGAACGGGAGACATGAGGGACTGTGACTACTGTTGCTGGTGAACGTGAGCTATGAAACACAAGGGGAACGTGACTAGGTGCGGAAACAGACGGTGGACGTGGTGAACGACGTGGCCGTGATCTACGTGACTTGGGACGAGGTGGATGACGCGAGATAACGTGGGAGGTGGTCTCAAAGCGGTCAAAAGAAAGAGGTGACGGAAATTGTTCGGGGGGAGGAAAGTGACGGGTCCTAACTGCATCTGTGACGTGCTGAGCATACAACAGGTCGTAAATGTATTCAAAATCATCCTCATGATCTGAGTCTACAAAAATGTGAGGGGGTGTAATAGCATTGTGCTCAAAATCTTCTTCGTAATCTGAATCTAGCAGGGAAAAGGGTAACTTAAAGGGAATTTATTTAATGAATCAAACAACATGGCAGGGTGCAAAGTAACAAGGGCAAACAAAACGTGACAAACAGAACTAAACTTGACGGGGAACAAAGACAGTGACAAACTAACATGAACGTGAACAAGAACGAGCAATCGGGACAAGCGCATATGGGGGGTGTATCGGGAGCAAGAGCGAGAACGAGAACAAGATCAGGGGGCGGCCGTGACAGTCCTGGATTGGAGCAATGTTCCGACGCTGAGCTGTCGGGATGAGGTGTTTAAATAGTCCAGTCATTAAGTGAGCAGATGGGGATCAGGTGTGTGACGGTAACGGGGAACAGGTGCGTGGCTGGTGAGGAACGAGTGCTGAGGGGAAACGCCCCACTCAGCAGACAAAAACAAACACACATGGCGTGGGGGAAGGAACGTGACAAAAACAATAACAAAAACACCTGACATGACCGACACGGGTCATGACAAGCACTGGGACCAAAACATTTTGTTTCAGAAATACTATATGACGGGGGTGGGGCTTCAAAATTTTCGTTAAATATTTCCTTCGCCGCAATGGACAAAATACTTAATAACTCTCCTGCACATGCAGCTAAAAATAAAAAACACCACGTGCACATAAAAAGTCAGTACCCGAAGACATCTATATGTTTATATTCAGTTATACATACACCTTTTTTACATTGTAACGTACTACAGGGAGCCCTTTTAACTAATATGACTGAAAATTGGTCAGAAAAGACTCAAGACATTGATCTTACTCTCTCCCGAATTTTGTGACTTTTCGTTCCAGGACGTGGCTATTACGGTTCCGCAAATTCTGATTATTCACCGTGAAAACAAAAGCTCCGGCAACATCACTCAGATGATCCTATTTTCTTGAAATTGTTCACATTTGAGGATATTCCAGCCCTTAAGACATCTACCAACTTATTTTTGATCGTTGTGGTAGCACCACTGACTGGTCAAGGCAAATAAAAATTATTTTCGTTGATTTCTTTTCTCCGAGCAGATTAACAAGGTCGCCCTCATTTCACAGTTCGCCAATAAAACGCTGATTTTGAGGTTCTAAATATGAAGGAAAACTCGTGAAACTTTGCACACAAATCAGGCCGGGCAAAATTATCAATATTTTATTCGTTTCTCGAGCATTTTTTTTTTTTAAATGGTTGGCTATCGCCCTCTAGAAATTTTCAAAAAAGCAGCCCCGGTAGTATGTTTCACCTAGCTTTTTGAAAATTTTATGAAGTAGGTATAAGGCCATGACCTACAAAAAAGTCTCTTGGAGCCATGAGCTAAATTGCACAGGAAGTCGGCCATTTTGAATTGACTTCAAAGGGGGGGTGTCACCACAATGGACAAAATGCTTACTAACTCCCCTGCACATGCTCAAAAAAATCCAAAACATCGCCTCGGCGGTGGTGAAGCCCCTTCTGAAGAAGAGCAATTCAGACCCCAGTGTTTTAAATAATTACAGACCTGTATCCAACTTACCGTTTTTAAGTAAGATTTTAGAAAAAAATGTTTTTCTACAGTTAAATTATTTTTGAAATACAAATAATGTCTTAGAGAAAGTTCAATCTGGTTTTAGAATGAACCACAGTACAGAGACAGCTCTTTTAAGGATTTTAAATGATTTCAGGTGTTTTGCAGATGCAAAAATACTCACAGTTTTGGTACTACTGGATTTAAGTGCCGCTTTTGACACAGTAGATCACCACATTTTATTAAATAGACTTAAAAACCTTTGTAAGTATGGATACCTGTTCCTCCAAAACCCATGAAATTAAATGTGGGGTTCCCCAAGGTTAAATTTTAGGCCCAATACTTTTTAATCTGTACATGCTTCCTCTTGGGGATGTCATTACGAGACACGGCATCAGCTTCCACAGCTACGCTGATGACACACAGCTGTATATTGCTGTGTCTCCGGATGACACAAAGCTTATCAATACCCTTTTAAATTGCATTTTAGATATTAACTCATGGATGGCAGAGAATTTCCTACAGCTCAATCAGGACAAAACAGAGGTTTTAGTTATCGGTCCTGAAGGTCAGAGAGAAAAACTTTTACCAAAACTACAAGATTATAAATCATCACCATTTGTGAAGAACCTGGGCGTCATTTTTGACTCTGAACTCAGTTTTATTCCTCATATTAAGAATTTAACCAAGATTGTTTTTTATCACCTCAAGAATATAGCCAGACTGCGCCCGTTTCTCTCTCAGGCTAACACGGAGGTGCTGATGCATGCTTTTATTTCCTGCCGCCTAGATTATTGAAATGCCCTGCTCGCTGGTCTTCCCAAAAAGAGTATTTCCAGTCTACAACTACTTCAGAATTCAGCCGCACGGGTGCTGACGAGGACCATATTAGACCAGTTTTAAAATCGCTGCATTGGCTCCCCGTGTGTTTCAGGATTGATTTTAAGGTATTTCTATTAGTTTTTAAATGCCTTAACGGTCTTGGGCCATCTTATTTATCTGACCTTCCTTTCTCGTATCAACCCTCGCAGACCCTGGGGTCCTCTGGCACCGGCCTGTTAATTATTCCGAGGGTGAGGACTGGAACACATGGCGGGGCTGCGTTCAGCCATTCTGGTCCTCGTCTATGGAATAGCCTGCCAGAGGACATCAGGTCCGCAGAGACTGTTGACATTTTTAAAAGGAGGCTCAAGACTCACTTTTTTAGTTTAGCTTTTAAATAATTTATCTTAGTCTTTTAATTCAGGACTGTCATTTTATCTATTATCGTTGTCTTTAATTTTTAGCTTCTTTGTCTTTTAGTCTCATCATTTTTCTTATAGATTTTAGCTCCGTCGTTTTATATTATTGTCTTTTAATTTTGAGCTTCTTCTTTGTCTTTTAGTATCATAATTTTTTTAATATATTTTAGCTCCGTCCTTTTATATTATTGTCTTTTAATTTTCAAATTCTTTGTCTTTTAGTATTATCATTTTCTTTATATATTTTAGCTCCAGTGTTACCTCAAAGGGGGCCTCCGCGCTGGGAGGTGTGGCTGGCCATCTCACAGGGGGCTTCATCCCGGAGGCTCCTAAAACCCGGCGGACTATGTGTAGGGTCTACCCCGGTCAGTCTGGGCCAGGGGTCTGTGTGTTGGCGCAGCTCCCTGTGGCTGTGGGCCGTCATCCCTCTCAGCGCGGATGACCTACCCTGGGTACATTTTCTCATATGGTTTCTCTGTGCCTTGCCATGTGTTTCTGTCTTTCTAATAAGATGGTTTATTAAGTTGTGTGAATGCGAGTGTACTGTGTGTATGCGAGTTCAGGCGTGTATGTGGATGTGTCTTGTGTTTATGTTGGTTGGGTGGAATGGGTGTTAGTTTTTTGTTGTAATTTGGATGTTTTTATTGTACAGCACTTTGAGTTGCATTTTATGTATGAAAAGTGCTATATAAATACAATTTGATTGATTGATTGATTGACCTGTACATAAAACATGGAACAATCATCATATTTTATAAATTTCTCGTGCAGTTTTTTTAAAAAAGGCTCTCTATAGCTCTCTAGAAATTTTCAAAAAAGCAGCCCCGGTTAGGCTGTGTGTTTCACCAAGCTTTTTGAAAATTTTGTGGAGAATGTATTAGGCCAAGACCTACCAAAAAGTCTCTTGGAGCCATGAGCTAAGTTGCACAGGAAGTCGGCCATTTTGAATTAACTTCAAAAGGGGCGTGTCACCCCAATGGACAAGCGCGCATAGACGCAGCGGCTAACAGCTCTCCCTCCCAGTGCTCCTTATTACTTTTTATTAGTGTTTGCTCAGGCGACAAAGCCCGGTACAGGGTGGCCCGTGCTGACCTGAGCAAAGGCATCAAGCTAGCCAAGGCAACCTACAAGGGGAGGCTGGAGGCCCACCTTGCCAGTAACAGACCACGGGAGGTGTGGCAGGGTCAACGGAGCATCACCAACTTCCGTGGCGGCAGCACGGCCTCTGTAGACCCGAGTGCATCGCTGGCAGAGGAGCTTAACTGCTTCTTCGCTCGCTTCGACTCGCCCCAACCGTCACACCCCCGCACTTCATGCTCAACTCCCCCCCACTCATCGTAGAGGAACACGATGTGAGGCGCGCGCTCCTGGCGGTTAACCCCAGAAAAGCTACTGGACCCGACGGAATACCAGGCAAGGTCCTAAGAGCATGTGCCCACCAACTGGCACATGTTTTCTGCAGGATCTTCAACCGCTCCCTGGCTCAAGCAGTCATCCCCTCCTGCTTGAAAACTTCCACCATTATTCCTGTCCCCAAAAAGTCACCAGCCGTCCACCTGAATGACTACCGTCCTGTTGCTCTCACACCAGTCATCATGAAGTGCTTCGAGAGGCTGGTTCTCCAGCACATCAGGGACTGCCTTCCTCCCACTCTGGACCCCTACCAGTTTGCATACCGGGCTAACAGATCCACTGAGGACGCCATCGACACTGCTCTGCATGTTGTGCTGGGCCACCTGGAACGACAGCAGAGCTATGCAAGGATGCTCTTTGTGGACTACAGCTCGGCATTCAACACGATCATCCCAGACATCCTCGTCACCAAACTGGACATTCTCGGCCTCCCTGCCCTCACACGCATCTGGATTAAGGACTTTCTGACCAACAGACCCCAGACTGTGTTGCTCGGCCCCTACACGTCCTCCACCCGCATGCTGAGCACCGGTTCCCCTCAAGGATGCGTGCTGAGCCCTCTCCTGTACGCCCTCTACACCTACGACTGCAGCCCGGCCCACGGCAACAATACCATCGTCAAGTTTGCTGACGACACGACAGTGGTCGGTCTGATCTCGGAAGGTGACGAGACAGCCTACAGAGAGGAGGTAAAGAGACTGACAGCTTGGTGCAAGGACAACAGACTGCACCTTAACACTGCAAAAACAAAGGAGATTGTCGTCGACTTCAGGAGGAACAAGACGGTGCCGCCCCCCCTCTGCATCGAAGGCGTGTGTGTGGAGAGGGTTCACACGTTCAAGTTCCTGGGAGTACAGATCTCCAACGACCTTTCTTGGACTCACAACACCACAGCAGTGGTAAAGAAGGTCCGCCAGCGTCTGCACTTTCTGAGAGTCCTCAGGAAATTCAACCTGGACAGGAAGCTGCTGCTAGCCTTCTACCACTCGTCCATCGAGAGCCTGCTGACGTACTGTGTCTCCACCTGGTACAGCGGCTGCACTGAGGCGGACAGAGTGAGGCTCCAGAAGACAGTGAAAACAGCGCAAAGGATTATTGGCTGCCCTCTCCCCTCACTGTCGGACATCTACACCGCCCGGTGCCTCAGAAGGGCTCTCAACATCGTCAAAGACAATACCCACCCAAACTCACACCTGTTCGACCTGATGCCCTCTGGCAGGCGCTACAGATGCATCAAATCGAGGACCAATAGACTGAGAAACAGTTTCTTTCCGAGAGCCATCTCCATTCTGAACTCTCACACACAAACGAGAACACCCTTACCTTGCAGAACAGCATTGTGATGTGTTTTTACATACACTATTCAGTACTAAATTCCGTTGCACTCTCTTATTTATTTATGTAATTTATATATTTGTCTGTATTATTGTTGTATTGCACTGGAGAGGGGAGCTCTCTTATCTCGTTGCACACTTGAGTACAATGACAATAAAGGGATTTCTAATTTCTAAAAAATCCAAAACTTCACCTCTACATAACCTGAAGACATCTATATGTTCGTATTCTGTTATACATGTAGCGCCACCTAGTGTAAACAAAAAATATATATATTTTTTTATATATATACATTTTTAGTACTGCACGGAGCCCTTTCAACAAATCCGACTAAATATTTGTCACAACCGCCTCAAGACATTGATCTAACTCTGCCGAATTTTGTTGGCGAAGAGCATTGCCGTTACGGTGCGTACTGCACGGAGCCCGTTTAACGCATCTGACTGAAAATTTGTCAGAACAGCCAACAGACATTGATCTTAGTCAATGCCGAATTTTGTGACTTTTCGGCAAAGGGCGTGGCCATGACGGTGCCGCAAAGTCTGATTTTTCTCTTTGGCAACAAAAGTTCCTGTAACATCACTCAGATCATCCTATCATCTCGAAATTTTTCACATTTGAGGATAGTCTAACCCTGAAGACATCTACAAACTTATTCTTCGTCGTAGTGGTAGCGCCACCAACTGGTTCAAGCAAATACAGGTTATTTTCGTTGATGTTTTTTCTCCCAGCACGTTAATAAGGTCTAACTCATATTTGCTCGGATGAGTGTTTAGGCCTTCAGGATGACACGATGCGAAATTTATCATTTTTCGTGAAAAGCTGTGGGTGTGGCTTCGCACAGTTCGCTAATAAACTAACGCTTATTTTAAGGTTCTAAATATGCACGAAAACTCATGAAACTTTGCACACACATTGCCCTCTAGAAATTTTCAAAAAAGCAGTTGGTTGAGTGTTTCACCTAGGTTTTTGAAAATTTTATGGAGTATGTGTAAGGCCAAGACCTACAAAAAAAATTCTCTTGGAGCCATGAGCTAAATTGCACAGAAAGTCGGCCATTTTGAATTTACTTCAAACATGGACGAGGCTTTGACAACAAAAGCTGCTCTAAACTTAACTACACAAAAATTGCTCTTGAAGATTCCTCACATTATTATTTGTAAATATTTAATATTTCCAACGTGCCAGTACCCTAACGTTGCCAGGGTTGCGAGGGCCCTTCATAGCTGCTCATAGCTCTAGTTATTTTTATTTTATTTTTTTTTTCTATTTTCCGATCGTTGGATCGTATTTTTGACCCCTAAACATGCACGAAAACTTACCTTCTAACTGGCAGCACATAACACCAATTTGGGCCTCTTTTCACTGGCTCCCAGTACATTTTAGAATTAATTTTAAGATACATTTATTTGTCATTTGAAGACACATTTTTATTGTTTGGCTTTCAACCCAACACTGTTCTGCTGTTTTCTGGTGTCTATTGTATATGTGTTAATCAATGTTGTTTTCGTCGACGATGACGAAAATATTTCGTTAACTCCCCTTTTTTTCATGACAATAACGAGACGATGACGAGCTAAACATGGTTATTTGATGACAAAAACATGACGTGACGTACATGAAATTTTCGTTGACGAGTCGAGACGGGACAAAATTGTTAGCTTGTGGTTCGTCAGACGCTCAGAATTTATGACATCCTATCCTATTGTAAATGTAATCTGTCTGTCAAAACATTCCAATGAAGTGCAACCTATCTTTCGTTTGGGCACGCCCATAAGAGCACGCAAGGGCGCATGCACCACGCACGCACCGTCACACATACTGGTGTCGCACGAACACATCTGCGGTCATTCGTCTCGGTTCGCACACACTGACACGCGTTCCTTTGACGGACCATGGCGACAGTGACACTCCCAAGGCTACTTTGCTCTGATAACCGCAAGCTGGTGCAAGTAAATAAGACATATGTTTGATAGTTTGTACTGTGTTACTGAACTATAGAACAAGTCTACTCCAAGTCTCTGTTGTTAAAACGTTTTTGATCTATGTTGCTTTAAGTGAAACAAAGCCACAACAGTTGCCAAATAAAACGTTTTGGTTCTCGTCTTATTTTGGAGCAATGAGCATTGATTCCACTGTTACGTTATCTGTTTGTAATGCATCATCTTAATAGTCCATCAGAAAGTCTTTGCTATTGGGTGGAAACCTTATATCCCTATTTATAATTAAACCGGACTAAAACCTATTTGAGTTTTGATCTAATAATTTTACAAAAACTAGACTAAAACTTCTTTTGGCGTTTCCGTCGACTAAAACCCACTAAAACCTTTTTGAGTTTTTGTCGACTAAAACCCACTAAAACCTTTTTTAGTTTTTGTCGACTAAAACTAGATTAAAACTATCACCAATAGGAATGACTAAATCTGACAAAAACTAAAAAGAATTTTCGTCCAAATGACTAAGACTAAGACTAAATCTAAAATCCCTGCCAAAAACAACCCTGGTGTTAATTAGTGCTGTCAAGTGATTCATTTCTTTAACCAATTAATCATAAAAAATTCCGTGATTAATTGTGATTAATCAGATTTTCAACTGCTATTTTTTGTGACGCTTGTAACAGATATTTACTTGAATAATATCTTGGAATTAATGCAAAATCACCAAATATGAAGTTTAATTCAAAGACTGTTCTAATAGCTTTCTGTGATTCTTGAATATGATCTAAACCGAGACATCTCTACAGGTATTTTCTGAGTAACATTTCTCGAAATTGGCCACACGCACCACACTCCAGCAGCGTTGGTTTGCAAGGCCCAGTGGTAACTTGAGCACAGTGTTTTGTTTTGCGATTCGGTGCTAAAGATGTTCATGATGAGGGGCGAAAGATGTACAGAAAATGTGGTAGAATATTTGTAAAGTTATCATTTTTTTTGGGAAGTAAATCAAACTGAGTGAAATTAGTTAACTTTTTTTTAACTTGGTTAAAATATCTAACTGAGTTAAAACATTTTTAGATTAATTTCCAGAAGTGACGCTTTAATTTTGACAGCACTAGTGTTAGTATAAGTAATTTGTGTTCTAATTTACTGCTTATACTTTCTTTGTTGTTGTATTATTGCAATAGTGTTATTCTGTAAGTAAAGTGCTTCGTTGCAGCTGCAGCTGTTGTGGAATGCACTATATAAATAAAGTTGTATTGTTTTAAAATATTTTTATCAATTTATGAATTTGGTCCTTAAAATGGCACTTCTTCTCCAAAATGACATACCGTATATGATGAAAAATTGAGAAGTAGTAGTTAGAGGCCTCCCTTTGTCATCTAAGAGATCAATCAGAATGGGAAAGTGTAATACTGGATTTTTGGTGAATACTTTTGTCGACTTATTAGTACTCCCATTTGTTAAATGCCTGCTACTTTTCCAAAAGGACAAATAATGAAAATGTGACCTTTAGTGATTCGTGAGCTACCATTGCCATGTACTGCAGGAATCAGAACGAGAAAAGGTCTTTTACTTGATTTTTTTATTAATATAAAACATAGTCAATTTAAATAAAGTTGTATTGTTTTAAAGTATTTTTATCAATTTATGAATTTGGTCCTTAAAATGGCACTTGTCCAAAATGACATACCGTATATGATGAAAAATTGAGAAGTAGTAGTTAGAGGCCTCCCTTTGTCATCTAAGAGATCAATCAGAATGGGAAAGTGTAATACTGGATTTTTGGTGAATACTTTTGTCAACTTATTACTACTCCCATTTGTTAAATGCCTGCTACTTTTCCAAAAGGACAAATAATGAAAATGTGACCTTTAGTGATTCGTGAGCTACCATTGCCATGTACTGCAGAAATCAGAACGAGAAAAGGTCTTTTACTTGATTTTTTATTAATATACAACATAGTCAATTTATGACTATGTTATGATTATATTTCCAGAATGACATATATGATTACAATATGAGGTGTAGTAGAGACCTACTTTTACCACATACTACAGCAATCATAATTAGAAAAGGTGTTTCAACTTATTTTGGGAAAATATTTTTGTCACTTTATGACCATTATTGTGAATGCATTGAACGCCTCGTATTTCTCCATCATGAGAGATATGAGCACATTTTCATCTACCATTTCCTGCATGCATTACTACTGCATTAATAACAACAACAACAACAACAACAACAACAACAACAACAACAACAACAACAACAATAATAATAATAATAATAATAATAATAATAATAGGGTTGCACGGTGGCCCGACTGGTTAGCACGATGGCCTTATAGTGAGAGACAACAGCGGTTGTGGGTTCGATCTCTGTGTGGAGTTTGCATGTTCTCCCCGTGCCTGTGTGGGTTTCCTCCGGATACTCCGGTTTCCTCCCACATTCCAAAAACATGCATGGGAGGTCGATTGAACACTCTAAATTGCCCCTAGGTACGAGTGTGAGCGCGGATGGTTGTTCGTCTCTGTGTGCCCTGCAATTGGCTGGCAACCAGTTCAGGGTGTCCCCCGCCTACTGCCCAAAGACAGCTGGGATAGGCTCCAGATAATAATAATAATATAATTTGAATTTTTAAAGTCTTATTTCATTCATGGTTATTTATCTAACGTCACCCTAGAACATGTCATTTGTGGACGGTACATAACCGAACACAAACTCGAAGATTATCAAACATCGAACGTCCAGCCAACTTTTACTAGTTGAGACGACTTACATCTTCACAGTGGTAAAAGCGCTCTGTCCATGTCAACAAATGATAACCATTTAAAGAACGACACATATGGATTCGTCTTCACTGCTCGATTAAGCAAAATCTCTTCCTATTCTTTTCTCAACCGACAGCACAAGTGTGCAAAGACAGAAAAAGGATAGTTTCTCATGATTCTTTTTGTCATTTGACACCAGTGAGTCTGAAAGCAAAGGGCTCATGCAAACTGTCAACAACGATAAGGATACATAGTGAAACGTACCAAACGATCTTTCTTGAGGTGTGTATTTGATTCTCGTAAAATAACTGGGATTTCCATTTGCAATCGCCAAAGACTTCATCCAGTGAACATTTTCGTTCAATATTTTTTTTTCACAGCCGGTGGAAAACCTTGTCGACGAAGAGATATGGGCGGGTGCAGAATTTCGTTGTCAACATTTCAACCAATCAGATGACAAATTCGGTTTGCTGAGCCAATTGGAATCTTCCCTTAAAATATAGTGATGAAACGATTGGTTGGCTCTTCAACGACGTACAAGTTGAAACGCTTTTCCACCGGGTTAACTTCTACTAAAATGCTACCCTATAGCACGGTACTCAAAGTCCGGACCTCTGAGCTTATTTCCAACCAATTTTATATTTTAACCTGTTTCAACACACCTGATTCAAATGATCATGATTATTATTATCAGTCTCCTACGAAACTTGCTGATGGCCTGACCATTTGAATCACATGTGCTGGAACAGGGTAAAAAAATAAATTAATTAAAAAAAAAACAACAACAACTGCCGTCAGGCCAGCCTTATGGGCAGATATTTCTATGGGCAGATATTTGTGCCACTAGAAACTGAATATTTGAATTGATAACTGAATATTTGAATTAAAAACTGAATATTTGAATTGAAAACTGAATATTTGAATTGAAAACTGAATTATTGAATTCCAAACTGAATTATTGAATAACAACAATTGTATATTTATTGTTTAATTTTAATCAGAATTTTCCATTTACAATTCATGTAATTCAATAATTCCGTTTTTAAATTCAATAATTCAGTTTAAAATTCAAATATTCAGTTTTTAATTCAAATATTCAGTTTTCAATTCAAATACAGTGAACCCCCGGTTATCGCGGTTAATGGGGACCGAGACCACCCGCAAAAACTGAAAATCCGCGAAGTAGCGGCGCACCTTCAAAAATGCTTAAAAAAAGAAAAAGTGCGAAGTAGCGGCGCACCTTCAAAAATGCTTACAAAAAAACAAAATAAATATATATATGTATATATATATATATATATATATATATATATATATATATATATATATACGGGTAGAGAGAGAGAGAGTGAAATTCATGTTAACAAAAAAAAAATAAAAATTATTATTAAAACTTATTATTTTTTTATTCCCCAGCCATTATTTTTGTATTTATTCAATTACTTCTTTTTGTATTTATTTAATTACTTCGACTTTTACCTGCTGGTACGCCGTCCGGTGTGCCCTGTGAAATGAAAGGTGGCATTCTTCATTTATTTATTTATTCATTCATAACTGACAGCCTCGCGCTCCGCTCATGCCCGGGCGGAAGGTGTTCCTCTTCGGCTTAACTACCACACACGCCGGCCGGTCTCCTCCGGAGCTCTCGCACGGTCCCGAACGGAGCGAAATGTCGCCCCGCTAGTGCCCGGGCGGAAATTGTTCCTCTTTGGCTTAACTGCCACGCACGGCGGCCGGTCTCTTCCGGAGCTCTCGCACGGTCCCGAACGGAGCGAAATGTCGCCCCGCTAGTGCCCGGGCGGAAGTTGTTCCTCTTCGGCTTAACTGCCACGCACGGCGGCCGGTCTCCTCCGGAGCTCTCGCACGGTCCCGAACGGAGCGAAATGTCGCCCCGCTAGTGCCCGGGCGGAAGTTGTTCCTCTTCGGCTTAACTGCCACGCACGCTGGCCGGAGCTCTGGTACGGTCCGAACCGCGCGAAACGTCGCCCCAAATTGTGCCCGGGGGAACGTGCTCTTCTTCGTCCACTCTCCTCTTCGCCCACGCTCTTCTTCGGCGCACGCCGGCCGTCTAACCGCTCCAGCGCCCCGTCGTGCCGCTCGGCGAAACTACAATGCCCCCGAATATTTTTTAGACCCGCGAAGCGCGCGAAAGGTGAACCGCGAAGTAGCGAGGGTTCACTGTATTCAGTTTCTAGTTGCACAAATATCAGGCCACAGGGGTGCCTCTAGGATGAGCAATGGATTCCAGAAACATAGATCTCGTCTGTGGGGGGACGTTTGGACAGGAGTCACGCACATTTACTATGATGTACTGCACAGCCTGGAGGAAGACGGATCCCTGGACATTTCTGACAATCTGCACCTCTTCTGCGCTCAGTATACATTTCTCCCCAGACTCAAAGCCGATTTAGCCAGGTTTTCTGCTGGCTGGAATGACCATCCTTTAAGGACAGAAAGCTACCGTTCTCCAAACCAGCTGTGGGAGCTTGGGATCCTGCAGCACCCCATTCGAGAGCCAGATATGTCTGAGGCAGATGTTGCAGTTCAGTAACCCATGTCCTGCCTCTAAATATCATTTTCTCCATTTACATATTAAGTGCCGGAAACGCAGAGGTGGACTCTTTAAGCGCAGACAAGGACAAGCCAAAGATGTTAGCTAGGAATTTATTATTCCGGCAGAGATCAAAAGTAACAAAGGAAAAACAACCAGGAATGAGACGAGGTGCTGAGAACGAAACCGAAAGTGCTGGTGGGAAATTCACACCAGGGAAAAAACGCGAGGAACAGAAAGAGCTTGCAAAAGGCAAGAAAACAAGAGCGAACAAAAATAGCTTACCACGGAAGGGTAATGGAAGCCAATTGGCGAGCAGACACGGCCGAGAGGGACGAAGGCTAGAGGCGGAGTCGAGGAGCAGAAACAAGGTAGAAAAACACGTGAAGCACATAACATGGATTGCGAGAGTAAACACTTGGCACATGGACGTGAGCAAGGGAATAATCCGACGCTGAACCGTCAGCGCGGCGGGTTTAAGTAGACAGCAATAATCATGACGTGATCAGAGTCAGGTGCGTGGCAGGTGGGCACGCCTCTCCAGTTGTGGCGGCATGCCAGGGGAAGAGCGCTGGAGAAACGCCCCCACGTCAGCTGGACAGACACAAAAACAACACGTAAAGGCATGGCACAAAACGGGTCATGACAGTATCCCCCCCCCCCCCCTTAACGGACGCCTCCTGGCGGACCACCAGGCTTGCCCGGGCGTGTGGCGTGGAAGTCCCGTATGAGGTTGGGACACAGGATCCAGGAGCGAGGGATCCACTGGCGCTCCTCCGGTCCGTAACCCTCCCAGTCGACCAGGTACTGGAAGCCCTTGCCCCTGCGCCTAGAGTCCAAGATCTCCCGCACCGTGTACACCGGACCGCCCTCGATGATTTGTGGTGGCGGAGGTGGGGTGGATGGAGGAGCCAGAGGGGACGATGAGGCCGGCTTGAGCAGGGACACGTGGAAGACGGGGTGGATCTTCATGGTGGGTGGGAGCTTGAGCTTGACGGCCACGGGGTTAACGACGGAGTCCACCTCCAGAGGGCCCACGAAGCGTGGCCCTAGTTTGCGGGAAGTTCCCGCCAAGTTGATATCGCGGGTGGACAGCCATACCTTGTCCCCGGGTTGGTACGTCGGGGCCGGGCGTCGACGGCGGTCAGCGATCCGTCGATTGCGTTCTGAGGTGCGGGACAAGGCCGACCTGGCCTCCCGCCAAACGCGATTCGCCCGCTTCAGGTGTAGCTGGACGGACGGAACCTCAACCTGCCCCTCCTGTGACGGAAACAGCGGCGGCTGGTAGCCGTAGGCGATCATGAACGGGGACTGACCGGTAGCTGAGGACACCAGTGTGTTATGCGCGTACTCCGCCCAAGGAAGATGATCAGCCCAGGTAGCCGGTTGATCGGCGCACACGCACCGTAGGGCAGCCTCCAGGTCCTGGTTCGCCCTTTCGGATTGTCCGTTGGACTGCGGGTGGTAGCCGGAGGACAGGCTCGATGTGGCCCCCAGGGACCGGCAGAAGCGCTTCCACACCCGTGACACAAATTGCGGCCCTCGGTCGGACACCACGTCGTTCGGCAGTCCATGAAGCCTGAAAACATGAAGGACCAGCAGGTTGGCAGTCTCTAGGGCTGACGGAAGCTTAGGTAGGGCGATGAAGTGGGCAGATTTGGAGAAGCGGTCAACAACGGTGAGTATGACCGACTTGCCCCTCGAGACAGGCAGGCCCGTGATGAAGTCCAGGGCTATGTGAGACCAGGGTCGTGGCGGTATCGGCAAGGGGTGCAAAAGTCCGGCTGGGGGTTGATGCGACGCTTTACTCGACGCGCAGGCGGGGCAAGCCTTGACGAAGTCGGTGATGTCCTTCGTCATTTCCGGCCACCAGAAGCGTTGGGCGACGAGCCCGAGGGTGCGGCGAACACCGGGGTGGCACGCCACTCGGGAGGAGTGCCCCCACTTAAGCACATCGGGGCGCAACCGGACCGGTACATATAACCGGCCCTCGGGGCAGCTGGACGGGGCGCCGGCCTCATCCTGGGCCTCCTGGACTCGCTGCTCGACCTCCCACCGAACGGCCCCCACCAGGCGGTGGTCAGGAACCACGTAGTCGGGGCCCGGTTCCTCCTCGGCCAGGTCATGGATGCGCGACAGCGCGTCGGGCTTGGTGTTCCTGGCCCCTGGTCGGTAAGTCAGAGTGTAGTCAAATCGGCTGAGGATCAAGGACCATCGTGCTTGTCGTGGGTTGAGTCTCTTGACGGTTCGGATGTAAGCCAGGTTCTTGTGGTCGGGGTACACGGTGAATGGTTTGCGGGCGCCCTCCAGCCAGTGACTCCATTCCTGCAGGGCGAGGACTACAGCCAGCAGTTCCCGATTTCCCACGTCATAGTTGCCCTCGGCCGAGGTGAGGCGGCGGGAGAAGAAGGCGCAGGGATGGAGCTTCTGGTCGACTGGAGACAGCTGGGACAGCACCGCCCCCACTCCCGAATCGAATGCGTCCACCTCTACAACAAATGACAACTCGGGGTTAGGGTGATGCAAAACAGGCGGGTTCGTGAACGCGCGCTTGAGGTCACCAAAGGCAGTCTCTGCCGCTGGATCCCACGCGAAACGGGTCTTGACGGACGTGAGGCGGGTAAGGGGCAGCGCGCGGCGGCTATAGTCTTTGATGAAGCGTCTGTAAAAATTTGCGAATCCTAAAAAGCGCTGCAGCTGCTTTCGGATAGTGGGAGTCGGCCACTCTAATACGGCGCGGGTTTTGGCCGGATCGGCCTTGATCTGCCCCTCCTCCACGACGAACCCTAGGAACTGGACCGAGCTGGCGTGGAACTCGCATTTTTCTGCCTTGACGTAGAGTCGGTTCTCTAATAGTCGTTGTAATACGGCCCGAACGTGTCGGTGGTGCTCCTCTACTGACCGCGAGAAGATAAAAATATCGTCCAGATAGACAAAGCAACAAATGTTGAGCATGTCGCGTAGCACGTCGTTAATGAGGCTCTGAAATACAGCGGGTGCGTTGGTCAGCCCGAACGGCATGACCAGGTATTCGAAGTGTCCTAAGGAAGTCTTGAATGCGGTCTTCCACTCGTCCCCTTCCCGAATTCTTACTAAGTGGTATGGTCGAGTTTCGAGAAGATAGTTGCCGATTGCAGTGGGGCGAAGGCGGAATCTAGTAACGGGAGCGGGTAGCGATTCATGACCGTGATCCCGTTTAGCCCTTTGTAGTCCACGCACAGGCGTAGGGTCTTATCCTTCTTTTGTACAAAAAAAGATCCCCGAGCCCACCGGGGACTTTGAGGGTCTAATCATTCCCGTGGCGAGGGAGTTGGTTATATATTCCCTCATGGCTTCTTGCTCGGGCTGGGAGATCTTATACAAGCGGGCGGCCGGCAAGGGGGAACCCGGGACGAGCTCGATCGCGCAATCGTAGGGACGGTGGGGCGGTCGGGACTGGGCCCTATCCTTACTGAACACGGCGCGGATGTCATGGTATATCTGCGGAACACCGTCTAGGCAGATTTGCTCGGGCGGGGCGACCCGAGAGCTTAACCCCTCCTCGGCCGAACGCAGGCAATGCGCGTAACAATGAGAGCTCCAATTGTCTATGGATAGCCTGCCCCAGTCGATAGCCGGTTGATGGGACCTCAACCAGGGGAGACCGAGGACGATCGGGGCCGCTCGCGAGGGCATAACAAGGAAAGACCATCTCTCCACGTGGTTTCCTGATAACTTTAAAGTAAGGAGCTGTGTAACTCGTTTAACGTCTGCCAGGAGTCGCCCGTCTAAATCGCAAACACGTTCGGACCTCTCGAGCTCCCGAACTTCGCAGGCTAACTTGGCGATCAGCCCGGGATCGATAAAACAGTCGTCAGCCCCCAAATCAACCAGAGCCCGAATTCGGATGCTTCCCTCCACCCCCAATATCTCGCCCTCTACCCCAAGTCTCTTCGGGGTCTCGGTTCGACAGTTCCCGGAGGCCGGATCTTCGGCCTCTGGGACCTCCTCGCGGAACTCATGAGGATCGGGGTGGTCGGTGGTCGACTTAAAGGGTTCTCTGGGCTGGTCGGGGGTGGCGACCGGCATGTGGGACATGTAGGACAGGCGGAGATCCGGTGACCCGGTGAGCTGCAGTAGAAACAGGAACCCGACTGGAACCGCCGCTGCCGTTCAGTCCTGTCCAGCCGACCACCGCCTAGTTGCATGGGCTCGTCGATGGTGCGGGGAACCGGAACCAGCTGCCGCTCCGGCTCTCGACGTGGCCGTTCCGCCCCTTTCTCCCGGTGCCTCTCGCGCAGGCGGTTGTCAAGACGGATGGCCAAACCGATGTGCTCTTCCAGGGACGCCGCATCCTCGCGGACGGCGAGCTCGTCCTTCAGAGCCGAACTGAGTTCGCGGCGGAATAATGTTCGTAGCGCACAGTCATTGAAACCGCTCTCGGCGGCGCGAATGCGGAAGGCAATGGAGTAATCGGCCACCGATCGGTCGCCTTGGGTGCAGTCGAGCAGTTCACCCCCCGCCTCCTTCCCCTGAGTCGGGTGGTGAAATACGCGCTCGAATTCCCCCAAAAACGCCGGGAACAACGACCGGAGGTCTGGTCGGGCATTGCTCACGGCCATGGCCCAAGCGCTAGCTTGGCCAGTCAAAAGGCTCATCATAAACGCCACCTTGGAACTGTCATGAGCGTACGTGAGTGGCTGTTGGTCAAAAATTAAGCGGCACTGATGAGTGAACTGGCCGCAAAGGCCTGGTTCGCCCCCATAACGGGCGGGGTGCGGCAAATTTGGTTCCCGCACGTAAGACACAAGTGGGGAAGGACCGGTCGTAGTAACCGGCGGGACGGAACCCGGGGCAGCGCCGGGCAAGAGGCTACCAAGGTAGGCGTCCAGATGTTCCAGGCGGTGAGCCAGCTGATCGACGGCACTGCGGAGTTCCGCGAGCTCCGTCGACTGCTGACCCACCAGCCGTCCTTGGCTGGCTACAGCTCTATACAGTTTGTCCAAGTCCGCAGAGTCCATGGACGGATTATTCTGTAAGGCTGGCGTCTCCGGCAGAGCCGGAAACGCCGAGGTGGACTCTTTAAGCGCAGACAAGGACAAGCCAAAGATGTTTGCAAGGAATTTATTATTCCGGCAGAGATCAAAAGTAACAAAGGAAAAACAACCAGGAATGAGACGAGGTGCCGAGAACGAAACCGAAAGTGCTGGTGGGAAATTCACACCAGGGAAAAAACGCGAGGAACAGAAAGAGCTTGCATAAGGCAAGAAAACAAGAGCGAACGAAAATAGCTTACCACGGAAGGGTAATTGTCAGGTTTAAAAGGTCCTAACGCCTTCATTAGACTGAATTAAATGCAGAGAACCAGAGGAATAACCAGGGAAGGTTTTGTCTTTTCTCCATCGCGGATGGGAGAAGGAGACAGGAGGTGAAGTAGGCGTCTTGCCTGTTCAATCTCCTGCACTCTCTCTGACTTCTTCGCCCATCCCTCTGGACTTTATTCAAAGAAAAACGAAACTTAGGGAAAGTGAAACTTAAACAAGCGTGTGGGTGTGTCAGTTGTGCGCATGTGTGCTGAAGCAATGATGTGCGTGTCTGTGAGTGTGTGTGTAATTATCATTGATACAAATAGTGTATAAAAAAACATGATTAAAATTACACAAACTATTTACATACTCTCACATTTCCCCCCTGTTTGTCGGATTTAAATCATGTCCATACGGCTTTAAGATGAGTCATCAAGGAATAAAACATATAAAAATACATTTCAATGTGCCTAGTGAAAAATAACAAAACTGTCTCCACGCAGAGCTTGTCTCTGGGGGACTCGATGGAGGCCCTTGCCTCATTGTAGGAGGAGAACAGCCGTCCTTACCTCCCGGATCTTCGTGTGTGGTGTATGTGTGCGCATGTGTTTGGGGCAGGGGCAAAAAGGGTCCATGTGTTTTTACATTTCAGTGTCCAGTTCGAGTTCGTCATTGTCCAGTTCGAGTTTGTCATACTCAACATCAATCAAATTGTAATGTTATTTTTGGGCAACAAACATGCAGTTAATCATCATTTTTGTCATAAAAATAATGCAACATGAACAGACTACACATAACAAAAAATGAAAACCATAATTATCCCGATATATATTGTGTCTTTCAAATTCTTCATAGTGGTCATAACATCAATAATTGTTTCATTTTTAAAACTTTAAATGCAATTATGTTCTTCAATCAAGGCTAAAATTTCTTTATGTACGTCATTAATTTCCAAACCATATCTAATCTTTTTATTCTGTGGCTTCAACATTCGTATCTGTGGCTGGTGGTGTGGTTCTGATGTGCGTGTGGTCCGAGATTGTGACTTGGGGAGGGATTCGCGTTGCTAGGCCTTTAGCTGGAAACCGGTGAAGCTTGTACTGCAACTGGTGGATCCAGCTGCCACGCCCGCGACCTTTGCAGCGTCGGGGTCACCGCCATCATCTGGCGAGGGCCATCTCAGCATTCACTTCCCCCCAACGAAGTCGTTTCAACACCTTGAAGAAGAGTTGGTCTCCCACACGGACGTGAATTCTCTGTGAATCAGAAAAACACTTGACCAGTATTTGCGTCTTTTGCATCTTTTTCGGTCAAACATGTTTTTTGTTGGTGGTTCTGATGAACCTGAGAGTCTATAGGGGATAGTGTCCTTCCTTCGGCTGGCATTGTCCTCATTGCTGTGATTGAAACACAGTCTGGCCATTGTCTCTTTTTTTTTTTTTTCATTGTCTTGATAAGTCTGGCCATAACAGTTCAATTAGTGCGTTCCACAAGTCCTCCAGACTGTATGCACAGTGACGCTTTGAGTCCATTTTTTAACAACTGTCCCACTTGTTACAACATCATTCACAAAATGCATCATTTTCACTTCAAATCACTTCTTGAAATTCCAAATGTCAGGATAATTTGATTACACAACACTTTTCCCAATTGTTTTTAGCATCAGCATGTGTTGTTGGAAACAACTTGATCCTTTTTGAAAACGTATTAATTATAACCAAACAATATTGCAACCCAAACAACTAACACTTTGTCTAAAAAAAAGTTTTTTGTTGAAAAGTCTGTATGTGGGAACAGTTTCATATCATACCTCCTCCCTGTTGAGGCACGACGTCTGCTCGTGTCTCACTCAATGTTTGCACCTTTGTTCCTGTGATGCCTTTTTCCCTGGCCTGAGATCAACTTGTCAAGTTGATTTACTGTGTGTGTGTGTGTGTGTGTGTGTGTTCATTAAACCTCTTGTGCTATGTTGACTTTGGGGTTATGGCTTGGCTCCAGCCTTTATTCAATCGTAATCGTGTCATTTTCTTTTCAGAAAATTTTGCATTTACAAATACTTATTTAGACGTGCTTTATGCACAATTTTTCTTTCATCTTCTGTGATTTTTTAAAGCGCCGTTTGCCCAATGTCGACAGAACACAAAAACATTTGTCAGTTCACATTGTAACCATACAGCTCATACAAAATGGAAAACCCCAAATTTTAATTAGCTCACAACCGCCTACGCTCTTCCTGCTTATCCTAACAATTTCTCTCTTTTACAAGTTATCTGTTGGTATCGCACTACTAAATACTCCCATCGCATAAACGTCAGTATGATTTCTTCCTGCGACCTTGGCTCTCAAACGCTTCTACTTCTTATCAGTCTGAAAGCGCACCTGGTCTGTGTCTTACCAATCTTAACTCCTCCAGTCGGGAGGAAAAAATGTCAAAAAGTCAAGTCATGGGTTTGGTGAAAATTTGGACGGCTCCACAGTCGTGTGGCGCCTTCTAAATGGTGCGTGGAAAAAGAATGACGCTGGGCTTAAATGCATCGCACCTTATTAATGTAATGTCCCTGTTACAATTAAATCGCCGTGCAATGTGGATGTTGTGTGATGGAATGTCATTTTTTTTTTTCTTTTCAACTATTAAAGCAGCGGTGAGGCCTGCTCAAACACACGGAAATCCAATTGTTGTGATTAACATGCAAATGATTTCATGAGCCCTGTGTGTCTGCAGCCAAACAAGGTCATAAAAGCATTTTTTGCAATCACTGCTCAAATGGCTTATAATAATAATTTGGTAGTGTTAAGAGGCTTTGTTAATTCAATCTTCTCCATACACGATCCATTTTATGGCTATGATGCTGTTGTTTTTAACTCACCCAAAGCCTGTTGTACTCCCCCTTAACACATAAATTACAGCCCTGAGAGGCACTGAGCTTTATCAGGGATTTAATGAGGGCCATGAAAGTCCCAAAGAAAGTGTTTACACAAAAGTGGTCTGGCAGTATCTTTTTTTTTTTTTTCCCTTATCACTGACAATGCGCCCCGTTAAAGTTTTGACGTTTGTTTAAATTCACCCTTGCTTATTAATTCCGATATTAAAGTCCAATTGTGTCAGTGTATCACGGCCTAACAAGTAAAATGCATGTTGATGTAGAACTCCTTCTACACACACTTTTTATATGTTTGTTTTTTACGTCACGTGATCCTCCGTTGCTACCACAACTCGTCCTGAAAAAGTAATGTTTATCACCAGACTCTCTGCTTCCTTTTTCTTTTTTCATATTTTCTCTTTTGCGCATAATTTAGAATTTTCTTTCCCATTTTACAAGTTGGCCAATTTAAATTAGGTTGTTTTATTTGAAAAGCCTGTAATTCTCTTTTTCCCTTTTCACCTAATCACAAATTTTTTTATCACAAAAGTGAACTTGTTAATTCTAATTTATTTCCTATTTTCTAATCTTGTGACTTATTTCACTTTAACCAGTTCTACCTTAAAGTGGACAAGTAAACATTAATGTCATCTGTAATTTCTAATTTCTTCTCTGCATTAATGAAAATTATAGTCTTTCTAGCCAAATTTTTTCTTGTGTCATCTTTACCTCTGTATTTCATTCCATTTTCTGGTCTACCTTAATACAAACATCATCAACTGAAATATGATATATAAAATATTTATCTCTTCACCAAAAAGCAAAATCTAATTCCTATCCTCATTCATTTGTTCAAATGGCACATTCTTCAATCACTAAACTCTCTCTCTGACTTCTTCGCCCATCCCTCTGGACTTTATTCAAAGAAAAACGAAACTTATGGAAAGTGAAACTTAAACAAGCGTGTGGGTGTGTCAGTTGTGCGCATGTGTGCTGAAGCAATGATGTGCGTGTCTGTGAGTGTGTGTGTAATTATCATTGATACAAATAGTGTATAAAAAACATGATTAAAAATACACAAACTATTTACATACTCTCACAGTAATGGAAGCCAATTGGCGAGCAGACACGGCCGAGAGGGACGAAGGCTAGAGGCGGAGTCGAGGAGCAGAAACGAGGTCGAAAAACACGTGAAGCACATAACATGGATTGCGAGAGTAAACACTTGGCACATGGACGTGAGCAAGGGAATAATCCGACGCTGAACCGTCAGCGCGGCGGGTTTAAGTAGACAGCAATAATCATGACGTGATCAGAGTCAGGTGCGTGGCAGGTGGGCACGCCTCTCCAGTTGTGGCGGCATGCCAGGGGAAGAGCGCTGGAGAAACGCCCCCACGTCAGCTGGACAGACACGAAAACAACACGTAAAGGCATGGCACGAAACGGGTCATGACATATTGACTGGGAGAGCTCTGTGCTTTCTAATATTAACTCAGAGACCCAAGGTGTGACAGTGCCAGAAGTGGAAAGTCCATTGACACAAGATGATATTCAGAGTTTATGCAATGCCATTGATCCCCTGTGTCATTCTACGGAGCCCCTTAGGGGACACGGAAGAGAAAAAAAAAACTTTGCGTTTCCTCGCAAAGTTTGCGAGGGAATGCAAAGTTGTTTTGTTTTTTTTCGAGTGAATGTTTATTTTTTTTCATGCGCGTTTATGTACTTCCGGGTCATCTTCCGTGTAAACAAACGCAGCAAAGTTGGAGTGTGTTCACCCGTGGGCGAGTTTAATTGAATTTTACTTTGAAATTGTCTTGAAATAAAAAGAAATAAAATCAGTTCTGGATATTAAGCACGGTTTTCAAATAAGTGAAAGACAGTTCCAAGCCCTCCACCATGATTAGTGCCGCCTCCAACGTACTGTCGTCTCTTGAACAGCAGCGCATTCGAGGCAAGGGTAGTCAAACTGACCCGGAAGTACATAAACGCGCATTAAAAAATAAATAAATAAACATTCACTCGAAAAAAAAACAACTTTACGTTCCCTCGCAAACTTTGCGACAGAACGCAAACTTTGCAAGGGAACGCAATCTTTGCAAGGGAACGCAAAGATTTTGCGAGGGAACGCAAACTTTTTTTTTCTCTTCCATGTCCCCTAAAGGGCTCCGTATCATTCTTATGATTTTGGAAGAAACATTTATTTGGCTACACCCTCACATGCTCAACACTTAATTCACCATCATGGACAGTAGAAATAAAAAGATCAATCGAACCCCAATTATCAAATTAATCAGTAATGATTTTTGATGATTGTTAACACTTTAATCTCAAATGGCCCAAATCCACAGAATTTCAGAATGTCAACAGTATATATTCTCCGCTGTCATCCTCCAAGAAAGCAGACTGTTTTTATGTGTCTATTATAAAATAATTGATTTTTCATCAGCCTTTTAAAATGGACTGGCACTTTCTTGCTGTGGTTATAGGCATATTTTTTTCTGAGACATCTAAGAAACAATTTTGTTTTCAAATCTTGAATTGGTCTTGCACCACCGTGACTCTGAGAGTAACATCAATGTAATAGCTTCCAATAAAAGCAAATAATTATTTAACAGATTTAGAAATTGTTTAGAGAACAATGAGAATTATAAAACTTCTCTAACTCGTTTTTTTTTTTTTTTTTAATTAGGTATATAACGATTAATTGCAGATCAATTTTAAATCAATTTTTTTTGCCTCAACTATGCATCAATGCAAAATAAATTCATCAATTCTCAACGCAATGTAAAAAAATTGTAGTAAAAAATCAAATCAAATTAGGGGACTGATAATCAAATTGAATCTGGATCAAGGTAATCATTACATCCCTAATTTATAGACATTTTCCTAAACTTGGTGAAATTCCTACCCAAGAAGGAAGGCCTCTGTCATCACCTGGTTGAAATCAGGATATGACAGCAGGTGTTTGACAGGAAGGCGAATTGTGTTGGTACAAGCGCTAACATGAGGATAGCAAACCCTGTGCTGCCCAAACTGAATATCACATGTGTGCAGGAATTCAACAGATATTTTGAAGTTCCTCTTCCCTTCAGGTCAAAGAGGAATATGTCCCTGTCCAGTAATCCACTGCTGGACTGTGCTTGGGTAGAGGTGACTTGTCGGCTCGCCCACCTCTGGATGTTCACCTTTTCAGAGACAGATGAATAAAATAAATGTCAATAAAATAGACAATTTGGAACTCTAATATCTGACAAAAGTGACATCACAATGTTAACAATCTACATGGCCAATTAACGATGTGTTCGAGAAAGTAAGTAAATGTAAAGTTTCTGAGAACAAACCTATAGAAGAAAGGAAATTACCTTCTTCCAGCTCCTGTAAAAAGTCCTGAAGATGGTTCATAATTGTCATATCTACCTGCTCTTTGTTTGATCCCTTTTCACTAAATTCTGGGTGGCATGCCCCAAAAACAAAGTCAGAATCAGCCTGAAACAAAGAATTTTGAGAGTTAATCCTAGAAGTGAAAGTGTTTCACAAGTGAGTTAGTTAATTAAAAGAGCAAGTGGCACTGATGACAATAGCCAGTGAATGAGGACAATAAATTGTCAAACAAATCAAAAACTGTCAACAGATAGTAGTGGAGATGGGAAAGGAGAGAGCAGCAAAGCAATTAAATTTTTTTTTTTTAAAAGTTATGTTTTCTTGTTGGTATACACAGATTGCCCAAAAGCGGACACAAGTAAATGTCCCTGATAATGAAAATTAAAATCAGAAAATATAGGCTGGTGGCAGTACAAACATCGATAGATATATTCACAACCTCACACTTTTAGTGAATTGGTCACAGTGATAATTGAGGTGGATTACCGTTACTTTTATATGACAAAACAATTATTGTGATTTTTTAATTTATATTTTTCAATGTCAATATTAATTTCCAATTGGTACTTGATAGTAACATCACATCACGTATTTATTTACATAGCGCTTTCACAACAGTTGCAGCTGTAACAAAGCGCTTTACACATTTAACATAAACATAAATAAGTATTCAACACAGAACACACGCAGCAGTAACATATGCACAGTTAAAACTGCAATCAATACAGTGTATTGAAGATTCAAGATACTTTATGAACCAGTTGTTGTGTTTATTGGGCCCTTTAGATGGCACTCTGTTCAACTTGGGGCTGAAAGCACTCTGGCTTGCCTTGCTTTGTTACAGCTGTAGCTGTAGTGACACGAAATCCTGTCGTGTATGCGCTCTATAAATAAAATTGTATTGCATAGACCCCTTTCTTTAAACCAATAGTACCATCTGGATGAGTCATAAAGTAAAACAACTGGTCAATGAAATCGAATTTTCCAATCACTACAATACATCCCTACTAAAGCCTACAGTTAACTCACCTTCACCTCCAGCCCAGGTACAAAGAGTGGCTGACAAATATCGGGGTATTGGCTCATTAGCTCACCGAGACCATATATTTTTAGACCCTCAGATAGCTGGGAGAGAAGCGGCAGCAGTCGAAGAACAGCGTGTAGAACAACAACTCTAAAATACAGAAGGAAAAAAAAACTTCAGTAAAATACAATGCAATAAATAAAACGCATACTTACTATTCTAGAAAAGTATCAGCATAGCGGAAAAAACAATTATACCGAATAATTTCTTCTCTCCTTTGAGTTTTGATAGGTCCATTGTAGCCACAACTCACAATGTCGTCAGTCATTTCGGTAATTGTAGCCTCTGTTGCGAATTCAACCTTGCAGCCAAACACGCACAGATAAGAAACATTTTCAAGAAACAACTTTCTGATAATTGGCTGGCAATCAGTTCAGGGTGTCCCCCGCCTACTGTTTCTATTGTGCTAATCACTTTTGGATTATTTTGTGTGTGTGCGTGTGTGTGTGTGTGTGTGAGTGGGGATAAACTTGGATTGTTAAAATTCAGATCATTTACTAAGAGTGACGTGATACATTTTGCTGACTTGTGGCTTCAGTTCCCATTCAGGGACAGTCTGAATGTGATTCTCAACTGTTTTCTGTCTGTATGTGTGTGCGCGTTTATGCGTGCGTGCATGGGTGGGTGTGCGTGCGGGTGTGTGGGGGTGGGGGGGTGTGTGTGTGTGGGGGGGGGGGGGGGTGCGCCCAGCAAATGACTGGTGGGCAATTCTTCTTTTCAAAAATGTTATGACAAATATTGTCCATTAGTGACAGAAAAATTTAACTTTAAATTTGCCTCAGTGAACCGTTTTTATATTTTTTTTGTCCTCAAGATGACACTCTTGGTTTAAATAAAGGTGTTTAACATATAGTGCACAGAAGTTAAACCCTTAAGACCTCTTACCAGGGAGATAAGTGATGTATACTGTGAATCGGAATTATCCTCTTTACAAATGCTCTGTATCTGGACCTCCCTGTCACACAAGTACTTATAGCACCAGAGTTTGAGGCAGCAGGGTGGTGGTCCACTTTGGGCCAAACTTACAGCCCATACTTCACCAGCACTCCTTCAAAGAAACAGTATGATTTAATAGTAAAAACACGTCTTCAAAATAGGACTGGGTATACTACAAATGCTTTTGCTAGATATTTAAAACCAATTAATGCTTTCTTTTTTCATCATGCTATGTTAAACGTGAACTGAGGAGGAAATGTAAATCGTTTTAAAAAGACCACGTGGACCGATTGGAGTCCGCACTTGGCTGGTGATGTCAGTGTAATACATATCATGTAAAATTGTATTAAGACTTTTGTTTCAACCTACTGACCTAAAAATAACAACATTGCTATGATAACATGTTATACAAATGTACAGTGTGCATTGCACACCTAAAATGATTTTGATCAAGATCTAACATGGAGTATTTGGGAAATTTTCCGGTCTTGTCAACCTCAAACAGCTTCTGCTCAAGTCCTTCAACCATCTCTTTAAACACAAAGAATTTCAATGTACTGTATTTATCTAACCTCTGTCACTTATATTGCAAATTAAAAAATTGTAATAAAAATTTCAGTTATTTTTCAAAATACGTGCCAGTGAGGAACTCCTTCCGTCGTGCCCCTGTATCAATGCCCGCCTCCCCAATGAACTTGATCTTTAACTTCCATTGTGAAAGGCCCCGTTCCACCATCTGGGATCTTGACGCTGTGAGAAAAAATTCTTCCTCCTTGTTAACAGCGGCCAAAATGGCCTGCTGAATGTCCTCAAGGCTAAAGAAGAAGTACATTTTAGAAGGGACAATATGATTTCACACTGTTGGAAAAACATTATATGACTGATATTTGATATGCAGACCTCCAGACTGACTGTTATTATTAGGAGCACAGTACCCCCCAACCTGAAATGTTCAGGGCGCAAGTAGAAGATTTAGGGGCACACTGTAAATTGACTTGCAAAGTATCTATTCATCACACTAATTTTCACTGTAATGCTGATAATGGACTGAACCGTGGAGCAGAACTTTGTCAGCTATCAACAATATTACTTATGTATATATATATATATATATATATATATATATATATATATATATATATATATATTTATATATATATATATATACACACATATATATATACAGGAATACCCCGCTACTTTGCGGTTCACCTTACGCGGGTTCAGTGCTTCGCGGGTCTAAAAAATATTCGGGGGCATTGTAGTTTCGCCGAGCGGCACGAGGGGGCGCTGGAGCGGTTAGACGGCCGGCGTGCCCCGAAGAGGAGAGTGGACGAAGAAGAGAGTGGACGAAGAAGAGCACGTTCCCCCGGACACGATTGGTGGCGACGTTTCGCGCGGTTCGGACCGTACCAGAGCTTCGGCCGGCGTGCGTGGCAGCTAAGCCGTAGAGGAGCACCTACCCCGGGCACGGGCGGTTCCAAGCGGCCCCTAAGTTTAACCGAATGGAAGCTCCGGAGGAGGAGGGCATGCTCGCGTCACAGTAAGCCGAAGAGGAGCACCTTCCCCGGGCACGGGCGGTTCCAAGCGGCCCCTAAGTTTAACCGAATGGAAGCTCCGGAGGAGGAGGGCATGCTCGCGTCACAGTAAGCCGAAGAGGAGCACCTTCCCCGGGCACGGTGGTTCCAAGCGGCCCCTAAGTTTAACCGAATGGAAGCTCCGGGGGAGGAGGGCATGCTCGCGTCACAGAAAGCCGAAGAGGAGCACCTTCCCCGGGCACGGGCGGTTCCAAGCGGCCCCTAAGTTTACCCGAATGGAAGCTCCGGGGGAGGAGGGCGGGCGTGTGTCACAGTTAAGCCGAATAGGAGCACCTCTTCCGCCCGGGCACGAGCGGAGTGTGAGGCTGTCAGTTATGAATGAATAAATAAATAAATGAAGAATGCCACCTTTCATTTCACTGTCATGATCCGTGCCTGTCATGCGTGTGTTTTTGTTTTTTCAGCTGTGTGGGCGTTCCTCCAGCGATCGTCTCGCGCCATGCCGTCAGCTGCTGCGAGACGCGCTGATTACACTGACTATATTGTGATTATAATAAATATCTTTGTATCACCACCTTTTTTCCGTGTCTGCGTTTGGAGAGTCCTGCTCAATCCTCCAGCTCTGCTGGAGGATCATAACATTCACAGGGCACACCGGACGGCGTACCAGCAGGTAAAAGTCGAAGTAATTAAATAAATACAAAAAGAAGTAATTGAATAAATACGAAAATAATGGCTGGGGAATAAAAAAAAAAAGTTTTAATAATGATTTTTTTTTTTGTTATAACATGAATTTCACTCTCTCTCTCTCTACCCATATATATATATATATATATTTATTTATTTATTTTTCAAGCATTTTTGAAGGTACGCCGCTACTTCGCGGATTTTCAGTTTTCGCGGGTGGTCTCGGTCCCCATTAACCGCGATAACCGGGGTATTACTGTATACACACATATATATATATATATGGATTTTCCTTCATAGGTTTTCCAACTTATTTATATATGAGTCTTTAAGTTGGTTATTGTGTTTCATATTTCATATACTTTTTGCTGAAAAAGATTAAAAACCATAGGTTGTTGACTGTTGAAGAGTTTAGTGGAATACAAACCAAGAAATGCCCAGCTTGCATTTGGAATCAATGGTAATGAAGTCCGTGTTGCTAGAATACATATTATCTGACCTGTGATGCAAAAGCGTGCAATAAATTCAGTACAAATGCCACATACAACGGTGAAGTTAAAATGTGGATTTCTGGGGAGTAATACATTTTGTTCTCATCAATAAAGACCGCATTGTAACATCAATACATTAATTGATTGGTAGGAAGACAAATGCTTGGAGGGACATTGGTAAGATTCTCCAATGGACATTTTTTTTTAAATTGTGTTGCAATATTCTGCTACCTTTCTCCACACACGCTTGCATGTTCCTCGAGCTCACTGGGAGGTAAATTGTTCCCTCATATCGGGCAAGCGGACACCATCTGATACCACAATTACATACATTTAGCACAATAGGGTAGCGACAATAATCAGTAAAAATTTACAGCTAAATCAAACAAACATACATTTTCAGTTGAGTTCAAAAACAGCACATATTTTGTAGGCTATCAAGAAGAAAGCTAAAATTTGGAGAAAAAAAAACATGTACCAATTATGTTACCTTCCGATTTTTTTTTTTAAGTCTTCCACATTCCACCGGTTTGGGGAGTATGTAATCCAGTTCTTCGTCGCTAATCTGATGAAGGAGTAGAAAATTTTCATTTATTATATGAAGACGGTCTCTGATGCAAGCAATGTTTACAATGTTGAATCCGAAGGAAATATGGTTGAATCAAAACATTTTCCCTCGAGATATCCAGTAGAAAGCATAATCCAGGAAAGGTTTTATGAGTGTTGCGGAGCTATTTGTATTTTAAAGTGTTCACCCAATATTATAAATTAAATGGGTTTCTACATACCTCCTGTGCATCAGTATTTGAAGGTTGACATGTTTCACCATGCAGCGATAGCATTTGTAATGGATAGCTGGTGTGACAGGAGTGTATATACAGTAAAACCCCGGTTATCGCGGTTAATGGGGACCGAGACCACCCGCGAAAACTGAAAATCCGCGAAGTAGCGGCGCACCTTCAAAAATGCTTAAAAAAAAAATAAAATAAATAAATATATATATATATATATATATATATATGGGTAGAGAGAGAGAGAGTGAAATTCATGTTATAACAAAAAAAAAACAAATTATTATTAAAACTTATTTTTTTTATTCCCCAGCCATTATTTTCGTATTTATTCAATTACTTCTTTTTGTATTTATTTAATTACTTCGACTTTTACCTGCTGGTACGCCGTCCGGTGTGCCCTGTGAATGTTATGATCCTCCAGCAGAGCTGGAGGATTGAGCAGGACTCTCCAAACGCAGACACGGGGAAAAAAGGTGGTGATACAAAGATATTTATTATAATCACAATATAGTCAGTGTAATCAGCGCGTCTCGCAGCAGCTGACGGCATGGCGCGAGACGATCGCTGGAGGAACGCCCACACAGCTGAAAAAACAAAAACACACGCGGCATGACAGGCACGGATCATGACAGTGAAATGAAAGGTGGCATTCTTCATTTATTTATTTATTCATTCATAACTGACAGCCTCACGCTCCGCTCGTGCCCGGGCGGAAGAGGTGCTCCTATTCGGCTTAACTGTGACACACGCCCGCCCTCCTCCCCCGGAGCTTCCATTCGGTTAAACTTAGGGGCCGCTTGGTACCGCCCGTGCCCGGGGAAGGTGCTCCTCTTCGGCTTAACTGTGACGCGAGCGTGCCCTCCTCCTCCGGAGCATCCATTCGGTTAAACTTAGGGGCCGCTTGACACCGCCCGTGCCCGGGGAAGGTGCTCCTCTTCGGCTTAACTGCCACGCACGCCGGCCGGAGCTCTGGTACGGTCCGAACCGCGCGAAACGTCGCCCCAAATCGTGCCCGGGGGAACGTGCTCTTCTTCGTCCACTCTCCTCTTATTTACATTTATATGTATATATATATATATATATATATATATATATATATATATATATATATATATAAATAGTAATTGAAAAATGGGATTAATCATGGAATTTGTTTTAAAAAAGTACCACCTGACAGCACTAATATATAAATATATATATATATATATAAATATATAACTGTATATATATATATAATATATTGGTACATATTAATTAGAAACTGAATTATATAATAAAAACAATTGTATATGTATTGTTTATTTGAATCTGAATTTTCCATTTACAATTCATGTAATTCAATAATTCAATTTTCAATTCAATAATTCAGTTTTTAATTCAAATATTCAGTTTTTAATTCAAATATCCAGTCTTCAATTCAAATATTCAGTCTTCAATTCAAATATGTATTCAGTTTCTAGTGGCACAAATATCAGGCCACATAATCCTTAATCCATAACTGGTACACCCAGACAACGATTATGCTATGCCAATAATAGATGTTATATACTGTATACTGTATTAACTTTACATAGATTTAGTCCTGTAAGAAAATGTTTAAATAAATAATGTGTGTATAATGTCAGTGCATGTACTGGCGAGTAAAATAATCACTGCATAGTTAGGCCTGGAGAAATGTTAAGTGGGTATCGTACAATAACATTACTGTTGTCGTTAACACACACTCCCACCACCACCACCGCAGAATGTGCATATAACATTTCTTCCACAAAGGTGGAAGCATTTCCTGAATTGACCATATTTCCTTTATGGTTAATAGCGCAGTCAAGTAATTTGCTACAAATTTAGATTGAGTGTTTAAAAAAAGAGGTAGCAAACATTGTTATTATGAATGGAGGATTGAGGATCACAATTCTATGTTGGTTTACTGTGGATGACACTACTTTAGGGTTTGATGTGTGAGCTGAAATGACAAGTTATCATAATTAGTAATCCATAATTTTTCCATCAACTTGCTTTCTCCATAGTACCGTATAAGCTGCCCTTACACCACTTATATTATCAAACGTGTCAGGTGGCATGTAAAGTTCATTGTAGGCCTTACTGTGTATTACCTGGACTTTAAAACACGTTTTCCTATTTATATTAGTGATTTCTTTAACCATAATTATTTATCCCAGCTAATAATTTTTGGGTCTTCAAGGTACGATATATGATTTGAAAGCTATTCTTGTCATGACCCGTTCGGTCATGTCGGGTCTTTATTTGTTTTTGTCACGTCCCGTTTTCAATCATGCCATGTCTTTTGTTTGTTGTCCCAGCCGAGTGGGGGCGTTTCCTCCAGCGTTCATTCCGTCTCGCGGCGTCATGGCTAGAGAGACGCGCTCACCAACCACACACCGGTCTCTCATCAGCCACACACCTGTTGCACATTGACTCTCGTTATCAGGACTATTTAAACACCCCGGGCCGACTGTTTGGCGTCGGTGCATTGTCCCCTTTTTGCCTGTTGCTATGACATCACTGTTGCTCTCGGTTACCGTTCATGCCCATAATTATTTGTCACGGTCCCTGTTCCTCGTCAAGTTTTGTTCCGTCTTGTCACGTTCTGTTCATCTTTGTTATTTTGCACTTTGATCCTTTTGTTTCTCCTAGCACCTTGTTTGCCCTATTAAATTCACTAACTAAATCCCCTTTAAGTTACCCTTTGCCTGGCTTCCCTGCATCTTGGGTCCTCCTCCACCTCGCCTTCCAGCGAACCCTAACAATTCTAACAAAGTACTGTCATGATCCGTCTGTTTCGTTGCAGCAAGTGGGCGTTTCCTCCACGCGCGCCCCGTCGCACGTCACCGGGCAGGTGCGCCAAGCCACGCAGCTGACGCTCATCTTCTCACTGATTACGGACTACTTAAGCCGCCGCCGAGGATCGCTCGGCGTCGGATTATTATCCCGCAATGCTCATGCTCATGATTCATGCTCAAGTTTGTTCCATGTTTTCTCGTGTATTGATCTTTCCGTTCATGGTGTTTGTTTGTTCAGCTACTCTTCGGCTCGCTTTTGGTTCTCGTGTTCGTGGTTTGGAACTTGCTTTCCCTTTTGTGGTAAGACTATTTACGTTTTGTAGTATTTCCTTGCGTTGCAAGCTCTTTAAGTTAACTTCCGATTTTTGTTCCTGGTGTGACTTGGTCCACCAGCGTTTTCTGTTTCCGTCGCTCGCGACGTTGATAATTAATTATACCTGTCTAAATTTATGTATTCCCCTGGTCCATATCATAGAGTGGATATGGATTGATTGTTCGTTGACGGTCACAATAAACATCTGGTCTAAACCTCTTCTTGTGGTCCGCGCCTTAAGAGTTCACCCTCTGCTTCCGGCTTCGGCCGGACAGCGATCGTATCAGAATAATCCGACCATGAACTCTGCCGACCGCGAGAAGATCTTTACGGCTGTGGCCAGTCAAGGACATTTGGTAGGGCAGCAGGGATCCGAGCTCGCCTCCCTGCGCGAGACGGTTGGACATTTGGTCCAGCGCCTTGACAACTATGATACCCATTTAACCCCCTTGTTCGCTCCCGGTGCGACCGCGACCGGCACGCAGTACCCAGGGTTCGCCGCCAGAGAACCCAGCCTGCATCACCCCGCCCGGTACGGCGGGGAGCCCGGTCTATGCGACCCCTTCGTACACCATTGCAGACTGATCTTCGATCAGCAGCCCCTCACTTACGCCCACGATAGCTCTAAAGTGGCATTTATGATGAGCCTCCTGACTGGTCCAGCCAGCGCGTGGGCTATGGCCGTGAGCATTGCCCGTCCAGAAATTCGGTCCTTGTTCCCCGGTTTTCTTTCCGCAGAGGGCTGAGCTCCGCCCTGAAAGACAAGCTGGCCGTGAGGGAGGATGCCCAGTCGCTGGAGGAGCTCATCACCTTGGCGATCCGGCTGGACAACCGCCTTCGGGAGCGTCGCCGAGAGCGGGACATCGAGCGGCAGCGGGACGAGCCAGTCGCCTTCAGGGTCCCGGAGCCTATCCTCGTCGACGAGCCGATGCAGCTGGGTGCGGGCCGGCTGGATTCCCTCGAGCGGGAGCGACGACGCCAGGTGGGAGCCTGCTTCTACTGCGGTCTCCAGGGTCCTCGCGTGTTCTCCTGCCCGAAGAGAACCGCCCGCCGCCGGTCGCCGCCTGGGCGTGCCGGACGCTGTGAGTCCTCGCTCGACTCACCTCCGATCATCTCCTCCGGACAGAAGCACCCGGACCTCGCGGTGCCTGAACATTGGGACGGTAAATCCCGGAACGCGTTGAGACTGGAAGTAGCAGGGGAGATAGCGGGTCAAACCGCCACCGTTCCTATTCGCGCGCTGATTGACTCGGGGGCGGACGATTGCTTCATCGACGCGGGGTTAGTAGCCCGGCTCGGCTGCGCGGTGGACCAAGCCGAGCCGCTGTATGACCTCGATGGACGGTTGTTAGCCGACATACGCCGGCAGACCGAGCACCTGACACTAAAGATTTCCGGAAACCATATCGAGCAGCGGTCCTTCTTTGTTATGCCGTCCAGGGCGGCTCCGGTCGTTCTCGGGATTCCCTGGCTGCGAGCACACAATCCGGTCATAGATTGGGAGCGACTATCAATCCAGAATTGGGGAACCCTTTGTTACGCGCACTGTCTACGTTCCGCCGAGGAGGGGTTAAGGGCTAGGGTCACCCCAGTGAGGGACGTTAATCTAGAGAACGTGCCACCAGCCTACCACGACCTCCGCGCGGTTTTTTGTAAGGAGCACGCCAAGTCGTTGCCCCTTCACCGTCCTTACGACTGTGCGATCGACCTGCTTCCGGACGCGGCGCTCCCTTCGGTTCGATTGTACAAGGTCTCACAGCCCGAGCAGTCCGCGATGAAGGACTACATCACGGAGAGCTTGGCCGCGGGGTTAATTAGACCGTCCACGTCCCCGGTAGGCGCGGGTTTATTTTTTGTGGAGAAAAAGGACAAGACACTTTGACCGTGCGTAGATTACAAGGAGCTGAACGCGATCACGGTCAAGAACCGTTACCCGCTGCCGCTGCTAGACTCCGCGTTCGCCCCCTTACAAGCGGCCACCGTGTTCTCGAAATTAGATTTACGCAGCGCCTATCACCTGGTTCGCATAAGGGAGGGGGACGAGTGGAAGACCGCCTTCAAGACGCCGTTGGGCCACTTCGAGTATCTGGTCATGCCTTTCGGACTATCTAACGTGCCCGCGGTTTTCCAGGCCCTAATAAATGACGTGTTGAGGGATATGCTCAATGTTTACTGCGTTGTCTACCTGGACGACATCCTAAAAAGCCGAGAAGTGCGACTTTCACAAATCCTCCGTGCAGTTTTTGGGGTTCCTGGTGGAGATCGGCCAGCTCCGGCTAAAGCGCGCGCGGTGGTAGACTGGCCCACGCCCACGACGCGGAAGCAGCGCTTCTTGGGTTTTGCTAACTTTTACCGGCGCTTTATCAAAGACTAGAGCCGCCAGGCGTTGCCGCTCACCCGCCTCACCTCCACTAAGACCCGTTTCGCTTGGGATAGCGTTTCGGCCGGACAGCGATCGTATCAAGTACTGCGTTCTTGTATTATTGACAGGGAGGTAACAACGAAGTAATTAATTCCGCAATACACCTCCTACATTGGCTCACAAATGTTACACTTTCCCCTGACTCTGTTGGATCCAGTTCCCAACACAGAGTCACCCCTGTTCGGCCAAGTACCCAACAGGAATCTGCCCAAGAGATTCCAAGGTGTTGTCTTGTTGTCTTTGACTTCTGAAATATGTTGTCCCGTTCATTAAATATTGATGACTCAACTTAACACAATGTGCTCCATCTTCCAAACATGGTGTCATTCTAGCAGACCGGGAAGGAGTCAGGAGAGAGAGAGGGATCTCAAATCGAATGTCAACACAGAAATGACAAGGTCCATCACTGAATTTGTTTTATTTGTCAGAGTGACATGTTCTTCAATATTAATTTTTTTCTTTATAGACTGGACCCTCAGATATTAGAGGCGCCACTTCAGTAGAAATGGTCAAAACACTATTAAAGACGCATTTATACTCTTGTGCATTTAGCTGAAATATTTGTTGGCCTGTTTACTGCCGCTTTTTTTTTTTCTCTTTTGTTTTCTTTTCTGCCCCCTTTTCCCCCGGCTGGGAGATTAGGTGACGGTGACCCACTAGGAAGTTTAAGGCATTGACCAACTGGGCATGCACCTGTTCCAGTGATGTCGTCTTCCTGCAGCGCGACATTTGATCAATTTATTTATATACTTTAGCATCTAATGTAATTATTTGTTGGCCTGTTTACTGCCGGTTCTTCTCTTTTCTGCCCCCTCCTTCCCTTGCTTGGGAATTAGGTGATGGGGACATGCTTTGAAGATTACGGCACTGACGAACCGGGAAGGGACCTGCTCTGCCGAAGTCGTCTTCATGCAGCGCCTTTTCTTGTTGGCCTTTTTTCTATTTCTGTTCTTTCTTTTCTGTTCCCAATTCCCCGAATTAGGTGATGGCGATTCACTTGGAAGTGGCTGTACTGAATTTACACCAACTGACTGGTACAAGATCGCAGGCTCATCTTCGGATATGCTGCCATGGATATTACGGCCTTGGATGAGGACCCACTCCACAGAAGTCATCTTCCTGCAGCACTTCATTCAATTGACTCTTATATTATCTCATCTATTATTGCATAGCATCATTGTATGTGTCAAATGTTGCTCAGTTGGCATCCATTGCAGCCTGGTCATCCTGGAAGGGGGATTCCCCCATCTGTGGTCCCTTCTCAAGGTTTCTCACTTTTCCCCTAATGAGGTTTTTTTGAGTTTTTCCTTGCCCTCCTGGGGGATAAGATCGGGGATGTCGATTGTGGCTATGTAAAGCCCTTTGAGACTGTCTGTGATTAAGGGCTATACAAATAAAATTGACTTGAGTTAGTGATATGTACAGTTCACTGTATGTTGTGTATTGTCAAATTATAACATTATCATAAATTACAGGTCTTTTCCTGCCCTTTTTGGACCCAAGGCAAAGCATGGAAAGCCTAGAATCTTCCAACCTGATCACACCGGCCAAAGTGATACAACTGACATTTTATCTTTTACCCAGGCTTACTGAGCGTACTCCCAAAGCCAATGATGAAGTTTTCCATCTGCAAGCTGGTTTGGGACACAGGTGCACAAGGATACAGGAGAACTACACCCATGTTGAAGTGAGCCAACATTTTTGATATGTTTATGTGTGTGTGTGTATATATATATATATATATATATGTGAGTATATATATATATATACAGTGAACCCCCGGTTATCGCGGTTAATGGGGACCGAGACCACCCGCGAAAACTGAAAATCCGCGAGGTAGCGTCGCACCTTCAAAAAAAAAAAACACCGTGTATATTAAAGGAATGTAGGAGTTGGAGCGTGGCGTAGTTCATGGTATGTCGCGACATCCTGTATGTGGGGGTGTGAAACTGTATGTGGGGGTGTGACTGGTGGAGCACAACAGAATGGGGGTTGCAAGAGCGTGCACGAGTGGAATGTTTCAGGACAAAGGGTGATAGCATCAAGGAGGGAGCGAGACGAGATGAAGGAGCAGCCATCGAAAGATCACAACCAGGAGGAGCCACCACGGGATTCGGCGGGAGGAGAAAGACCAATGAGAGCAAGCTAAAGTTAACTGCAACATCACATAGCCAATAGAATCATGCCAGAAGGCCTTTGTCTCTGTTACATTTACATATTGTACAGTATGAATGACTACTGGAAAAACTAAAAGTTCTGTTCTGTTGGTGGCACGAGAGGTGTAGACTTGTATTGAGAGGGATCTGAGATCTAGTTGCATATGTAGTAAATCTGTGATTGGGAATAAATCCATTCGTGCGTGAAAATGCCGGCTTCCTGATACCTTTCTATTGCAGAACGAGCGCGCATATTGTTGGATGAGTGTGAGTTGGGTAAGGTTGCGAATTGGAGTCAGATTACTAACTTGAGTTTACATTGGGTTATAATTAACATCTAGCATTGATTTAAAGGTAAATTCCAACAATTTATGGTGACGCCGACGGGATGCATGAGAGGTAATAGAAGTCTGGGACTTCAAAGAGAGTCTGGGGCTCTAAGAAAAGAAAAGAAGCCTGGGGCTTCAAGAGCCTGGGGCTCAAAGGAAGCCTGGGGCTTCAGGAAAAACCACAAGAGTCTGAGACTCGGGCCTGGGGCCCACGTCCACACCAGGTGACGACCTGATAAAGATTAAAGGATAAAGGAGCCACACTTCTGACCGTCCTTCCTCTTGGGCCCACAGTGACATAAGGTAAGCAGATCCATTTCAAATTCTGCATATTGGCAACGCTAAATTATAGGAGGAAGGAGGAGCGGAACGGCGTTAAAATATATGGTTAAATAATTAAATAAATATATAAATAAGTGTAACAGTGTGGACGGATAGTAGAGTATAATCTGGGATTTACCTACTAGAATAGTTTGGAACTATTCGTGGTTACGATACGAGTAAAGCATCAGTGTGGAAGCGGTGTGAATGTGAAGCCTAATTTTGTTCTGCATAAGAGTGGTTGGGACACGCACGAGTGGATTTCAAGATGGCGAAGGAGTGGATGTGTGATAGTGATCTCGGGTGTGGCACGTCAGATGAACGGAATGAAGTCTGGTCGGAGATAAAGGGTCATTATGCTAAACTGGAATCACAGTTGATTAGTGGAATAGAAAATAAGAAAATTAAGAAAGAAAAAGAACGGAGTCAGAAGTTGTTTTTGAAATTAAAAAAGGATGAATTGTTTCGCGGAGAGCCCGGAACATGGAACATGTTGAAGTTAGCGCGGCAGTTACAGAACAAGGAAAGCAGAATGTTGGCAGATATTCGAGATATGAAGGAGGATCAGAGCCAAGCCGGATGGCTACAGCGTCATAAACTTGAGAAGGAAGTGAAGGAATTGGAGAAAGAGAGACGAGGCATTCACCAATTGGCAATTATTGCAACTGCGCTGGCGGCGATAAATGAGGAAGAGAGTGAGAATGTGGTGGAGAGAGAGGGTGTTGTGATTGAGACAATGGAGAAGAAGGCGGAATGCTTGAGAGGCATTTATCCACAGTTGGCAGAGTCGCGAAAATATGTGTTTGAACCGCCGCCGTATGCGACGGCGCCAGTGATGGCCCCTGTAGTCACATTGGGAGGCAGAATGGTTCTAGATGTGGACGATAATGATACACGAATGGCGCCGGCGACCATACAATTGATCGAACAGGCTGTGAACAATGAGAGGAGGAGGATGCGCGGGGAACAGCAGGGGAGTGTGGAGTCACCAGTGCTGGCCCCGGGGGCGGCACGAGCAGAAGGAGGGGGCACCCCGAGTGCGGGGAGTGGGAGAACTTCAAAGCTGATGAGGAAGGAGGCAGCGCGTAAGTTGTTGGAAGGACAAAGGGTGCAGAGTGAGGAAAGAGAGATGTTGGAGGTGATGACGGGGGCACGGAAGCGGGGGCAGGCAATGCCTAACGACGCTGACCCCCGTGAGGAGGAAGGGCAGAGTGAGGAGGAAGACGAGGAGGTGTTACGTGAACAGCGGCAGATGCTCAGAGCATTGAGTGAAGGAGAGAGGCTGGGCGATAGTGAGGCGAGCATAAATAGGGCGGAGTGTGGAGGCTATAATACGCGAAGTAAAAATAAAATGATGATACAGCAGGAGCAGCCGCACACAATGGCACCCTTAGTGGTGACTCATGCTGGCCGCCACTATGAGCCTTTAGTGCTTCGGGATGTGGCTGCAGTGGTGGAAAAATTGCCTCCTCTGCATAAAGGGGCACGAGCCTGGATTACTAAATTCTTAGCTGCCATGTCAGGACAGGGAGTAGCATTGGGGGATTTTAGACAAGCCATTTTGGGATCCTGTTCCCTGATTCAGTTACAGAATATTGAGGGGGCAGCTGGCACCCGTCAGCTGGGAAGAGAAACGCCCCTGGCTGAGATCTCAGAGGCATTGTTCCGAGAGCTGAGGGCGGCCTTTCCCTCCCCAGTGGATGTGGTGCCTACAAATTTTATCTACAGAATAGATGTGGCTCCCGAGCAATATTATGCTCAGGCATTGGAGCAGTGGATTGAAACCACAGGTAAACACCCCGGCAGCAATCCTGAAGCTGAGATGATGTTCAGGACGGCGATGTTGAACGGCCTCCCAAAGGAGGTGCAAGAGGTTCTGAGACTTGACCCGGACATTCTGATCTGTCCGGAACCAAGATTTAAAAGGCACTTGATACACCATTGCCGCATCTACATGGAAAAAACAAATAAAGACCGAAAGGAAACTGATGCTCTGGCAACCAGTTTGGTAAAACTACAGTTGGCAAAGTTGCATGGTGAGGCAAAACAAGAAAAGGAGAAACAAAAACAGATGTATCAGACTCCAGTGGGGGCTGGGTGGCACCGAGGCCAAGGGTTCCGTGGTAGACACAGAGGGCGTGGTCGTGGCGCCCCCCCAGGCCGGGGGGGCAATGCGTTTGCTCAAGAAACTTGCTTCAACTGTGGGTCCCCTGGTCATTGGGCACGAGATTGTAACAGCAACCAACCACCACCAGGGGTGGAGCAGCAGAACCAGCTAGCAGGGCCACCACACCGCAGGGGACCGCAGCAGCCCCGCCCATGGCCTCAGCCGAATCCACGGGGTCAATATTCCCAAGTCGACTCGTGGGACGGCCCGGACGAATAGGGGGGCCTGGGAAGCTCGGGAAGCACTGGCCAGGCAGAGCCAATGCTTCAGGTGACAGTGGCGGACACTCCGGTCCAGATGTTGGTGGACACAGGAGCAACGCATTCATCAATCAACATGCCACTGCCAAGTACAGCGTTGTCGAAGCGAGTTACAACGTTGGTCGGCTTCTCGGGACGTCCTCAAACTCTGCCCTTTACCCGGCCACTGAAAACGGAGATCACAAACACTGGACAGAAACTGTATCATTCATATGTTCATGCAATGGATACACCCATCAATTTGATGGGCAGAGACATGTTGTCAGCATTGAGAGCCCAGATATTGTGCGGCACAAAAGGACTTACAGTGACATTTCCTGACGGACAGGTACTGGAATGCTTCCAGCCTGTGACACCTAGGGGTCAGTGGTTGATGGCACCACTCCCCACAGTACCTGAAACAGCACGGATCTACTGGGCTAGATTGAATCCTGGGACCCCACTTGGGGGAGGTGTCTACTCCACATACCTCTTGTGGAAACCGTGGATCCAGACATTGGCGCCGTACCACCCCCCACTGGATCCATTGCATTGCACTCTATATTATGATAGAGAATCGGATGACATATATAGAGATGCGTTTGAAGAAATTGAGGGAGATGATTGGACATTATACTCACCATGCATCTTTGTGGGCCCCGAAGGGGTGGCAGCATATGTACAGTTGTCGCTGGAGCAGGAGCATTGGTATCGAATGAGTGAGGAGGGTTGGCCTCACGTGTCGCTGGCTGTGTCGCCAGGCAACGAGCCCCGCAGATTGGGGCCCATGGTGAAACGATTAACACGACAATGTGATTGGGTGATGACTGAGATTCCAGATGTGTGGCACTCGGCTGCAACCAAAAGTTACAGGATAATGGCAAAAATGGTAGATGAGTCAGACCTTGAATTGGTCTTCCTGGACCGCCATCATGGGCGGGAACAGACAGACCATGAGTCTGCACAGGCAATGTTGGATCAAATGCCACAGACCTTGTGGTCACAGGGTCCATTTGATGTGGGTTTTTGCCATACGGTAGAACCAATCCAATTGGAAGTTGTTTGCTCCATTCCAGTCCGCCGTCCTCAATATCGTTGGCCGAAGGAAGCAGACAAAGGTATGGAGGACACAGTGGCAGGATTATGGGATGCGGGGGTGTTGGAAACATCGGCGTCCTCTTGGAACACACCTCTGAGGCCGGTCCAGAAGGCTGACGGGGTGACATGGAGGATGGCCCACGATTTGCGGCCAGTGAATGACATCACTCTAACTCCAGTGTTGCCAGTTCCTGACCCCCATCGCATTCTGTCCTCCCTGGATCCTCAGAAACAATGGTATACAGTAATTGATTTGGCAAATGCATATTTTTGTTTACCACTGGCCGAGTCAATACGCCACGTGTTTGCATTTTCTTATAAAGGGGTGAAATTGCAGTATAAACGACTCCCACAGGGCTTCAAGAATTCGCCAGGAATTTTTAATCAAGTCCTGAAGGACCTGTTATTTTCGTGTGAACTACCCAAAGGCTCAGTGCTCCTGCAGTATGTGGATGATCTCCTCATTGCGGCCAAAACATCCAACCAGTGTGTGGAAGCCACACGAGCAGTGCTGTTGAAGCTTGCTGATATGGGCTTCAAAGTGTCGAGGAAGAAGTTACAGTGCTGTCGTAAGTCTGTGGTTTTCCTGGGGCGGGTCATCACACCAGCAGGGTTGGCCATGTCCCCGAGTCACCGCAGCTCCATCTTGCGACATCCACGTCCAGAAACAGTGCAGGACATGTTGTCTTTCTTGGGATTGTGTGGCTATAGCCGAGCCTACATCCCATGTTATGTGGATAAAACAAGAGGCTTGCGGGCCCTGGTCAAACAACAAGGGGTCCGAAATTTGAAGGCCACGTTGCAGTGGACCCCAGAGGATGATGCATTGTTTGTGCAACTAATTCAGGAATTGGCATCAGCAGCGGCTTTGGCGACCCCAGATTACACTAAGGTGTTTCACTTAGATGTAGCAAGTAGTGGGAAAACAGTGAATGCGGCATTGTATCAAAGACACGGGACAAACAGGGCGGTGTTATTGTATTGTAGTGTGCCGTTAGACGGAATGGAACAGAAACAAGCAGACTGCGTTAGGTATGCAGCGGGTCTGGCAAAGGTCCTCCAGAAAACGGCACATGTGGTCATGGGATACCCCGTCCAGGTGCTGACGGACCACGCGGTGTCTGCCTTCGTAGCATCGGCGGCGTTTACACTGACACCGTTAAGACAAACACGGATGATGAAAACATTGACCGCACCGAACGTTACATATGTCCATGAGGGCGTGAACATGGCTAATCACCTCCTAGAAGGGGCGCATGAGTGCGCTCTAAAAGTACAAAAAGATCAAAAAGTCCGTGAGGACTTGTATGCAAAACCATTGGAAGGTGGACGGGTTATGTTCACGGACGGGTGCTGTTGGCGTGCCAAGGAGGGGACACTCCACGCGGCTGCGGCTGTGGTGGAGTGGAAAGGTTCTTTATTCCTCCCGGTGACAGCTCAGAAATTGACAACTAAGCCCTCCGCCCAGGCGGCCGAGGTGTTGGCTCTGGTGTTGGCCTTGGAACAGTGTCCAGGACAACAATTAACTGTATACACTGATTCGGCATATGCAGCGTCGGCTGCTCACATTGACCTAAAGGGGTGGTTGCACAATGGCTGGCTAACAGCGAAAGGCAAAGAAATTGCCCATAGACTATTGATGGAGCGACTGTATGAAGCAATTAAGGGTCCCCGAGAATTGGCAATTGTAAAGGTCCCGGGACACTCAAAGGCCAACACCGTGGTGGCGAAAGGTAATGAGAGGGCGGATGCCCTCGCGAAAGAAGTGGCTGGGTACACTCCGCAGTGCGAAATGGTGTTAATAACCCCGGCTATGGTCTGGGATGGAGAACCCCCGGATCCTCCAGAGGCGCCCGAGGTCGCACTGGAGGACATTATGGACGCACAAGGTAAGTCATCGCCGGAACAAAAATCTATGTGGATCGCATCAAAGGCGGTCAGGCGTTCAGATGGTCTCTGGGTGGGTCGCAGAGGCCAGCCAGTCCTCCCTGAAGGACGACTCATGACTTCAGTGTTGGCTGAGGCCCATACAGTGGCGCATGTGGGGCCTCAGGCAATGCTTCCAAAACTCCGTCAGTGGTGGCATCCAAGGTTACAGGAAGTGGTCTGGCAGTTTGTGGCGGCTTGCGAATTATGTCAAACATTTAATGCACGACCGACATTGAAACCCAAGCCAGGGGCATTCTCCCCTGTGGCCTGGCCTGGGGCAGAAATTGTAATTGATTTCACGGACATGATTGACAGGGTCAACGGGAAGCGGTACCTTCTGGTCATTGTGGATTCTTATTCACGCTGGCCGGAGGCGTATCCATGTGCAAAGGAGGACACCGCATCGGTCATTAAAGCTTTGGTAAACCATTATATTCCTACACATGGTTTCCCTGCGTTAATCAGATCTGATAATGGGACACATTTTACCAACAAAGCAATGGCTAAAGTGGAGGCGCTGTTGGGGCTGAAGCATCGCTTTGGGTGTGTGTACCACCCCCAAAGTCAAGGCATAGTAGAACGGTTTAACAGGAATTTGAAAGAAAAATTGGCCAAGATCATGGCACAGACAAAGATGACGTGGTTGCAAGCCTTGCCCCTGGCCCTGTTGGTCGTCCGCCAAACAGTTCACAAAATGACAGGTTTTGCGCCTTTCGAACTGTTAACCGGGCGCCTCATGCCAGGGCCTGCATCCACCTTGGTCCCGCAAGCTGACGTACTGACACCTGATTTGTCACACGCTGCTTACTGGAAGTACCTTCATTCACTTGTATCTAGTGTGTCTGCGCAGGTTACAAACAAGGCGGTTGCAGATTCGCCATCAGCATCACTGAAGTCGGACATCACACCATACGTCTACCTCCGGGTGCTTTCCCGAAAGTGGACTGAACCTCGCTGGAAAGGACCGTTTAGGGTTCGGGCTCGGACCTCACACGCCGTCCAATTGGAAACTAAAGGACAGAAGTGGTACCATCGCTCACAATTGCGTCCGGCCCCAGACTTTGTGCCTGCCAATGGTGAGCTTGAAGGTTGACCGCCCGGATGGGCAGGTCAAGAGAGGGACTGTGACTATGGTGAGAATTGGACCGAAGTCGGAACCAAAAGTGACGGAACAAAGACGACAACGATGCAAACGTTTAACCGTATTGACTATTATGCTTGCCGGCGTGTGCCTTGTATGGAATGTGTTTGAACATATGATGCAGGATGACAGGAGTGATGGAGCGAGAGAAGAACGAGTGATGGTGTACTATTCCTGTAATGGAACGGTATGGTATGAAGCAGAGCGAGATGGTGGTAAGATGCTGACACAGACACAACAACTACTGCTAAATCTGAAATGTAAACAACCGACACAGGTGAACACTTGGGTGACACTTTTTAATTGGACACACCCGTGGAATGATGTAGTCTATAAGTTAGGAAATTATCAGCATCAGCATCAAGAGTGGCCTGTGAAATCTCCATTAACCCGAAAAGTGAAAAGACAGACAGGACAAGATTACTGGGACCAATTTGAAAAGGGATTTCAGCCATGGATAGTCAAGTGGGCATATAATAACTCGTTGCGGTTTACAGTGGCTCCGAAAACAACCACCCAAATTAAGGTGCCAATAAAAGCATTGAGAGGGTTCCAAGAAGCATGGTACTCCTCAGCATGGATAGCAAAGTCTGAAGTAACAGGGGATATGTTTCCACGATATTGGTGGTATTTGACAGGGCATGTGACAAAATTCGGTTGGGATGCGCTAATAACAACACAGGTAGGTGATTACTGGAGTTCCCCTCAGAGTGAGATAAGTAAGTACTATAGGCATAAAGTGACTTTGAGCAAAGAGGGGGAAGTGTTGAAACTAGAGGTGGCAATGGGGAATACATCTATTGCATACCCACAGCAGGAGATAATGATTGTAAATAAGTCATGCTGGGGATTCTTGTTATGGGCGTACACATCAGGAAAGGATCCATATTTTCCGATCATAATTTGTGAAGATACTACTATGAAAAGAGGAGATGCACCGTTAATGAGTAAGTATACTGTTACAGGGGGAGCGACTGCAAAGACTATGGTGACGATAGATGACTGGTTTATGATCCACACAGGTATTTCGATGGTCACTAATAATTGGCTCCTGATGGCTGAGCAGGCAGCGAATAATACTTACGAGAACTGTCTGGTGTGCCTAGGTGCAAGACCAGTTCTGAAAATTGTGGCAGCAACTGCCATATCGAAAACTTGCCTCATGGGTTTCCTGTATAATAAGACTCTTCAAGGAGAGTGCAGCCAATTGGACTTGACTTTTCCACTGACAGGAACGGAAAAGAAAAAGCCTATTTTTGATACCCAAGTTGCAAAACAAAATTTCACCTGTCTAAAGTTAAATGGGACTGGCTCTGGGATTGGAAATATACGGGAGTCATGGTGTAGTGAAAATGTGTCTGTGCCAGCAGGAATCCCTCTCGCGCGTGCTGATGTTTGGCTGTGGTGTGGAGCGAAAGTACTGTACGATAGACTGCCCACCAATGCCTCAGGTAAGTGCGCACTGGTAACGCTGATCATGCCAGTTAGTGTGACAGCCTTAGATCTGGCCAGAATGGAGTGGGAAGGTGTTGGACAATGGGGGAGAATCCCCTTCCTTAACAGGAAGAGAAGGGACATGCAAGAATGGTTGAATGCAGGGGATCCCACATATATAGATGCAATTGGAGTCCCAAGAGGGGTCCCTGATGAGTATAAATTGGTGGATCAAGTTGCGGCAGGATGGGAGAGCCTTTTCCTGTTTGTTACAGTAAACAAAAATGTGGATCGGATTAATTATGTCCACTATAATGTCCAACGATTGGCGAATTTTACCACCTCAGCACTCCAGGCAGTGCATGAGCAATTGGCTGCCACGTCACTTATGGCATTCCAGAACAGAATAAGCTTAGATATGGTGTTGGCCGAAAGAGGAGGAGTGTGTGGTATTTTTGGGGATCAGTGTTGTACTCTGATTCCCAACAATACATCTCCTGACGGTCGCCTTACCAAGGCATTGGAGGGCCTGCGCACGCTAAGTAACAAAATGAAGGAGCACTCAGGTGTGAACACCAGTTGGTATTCTGACTGGTTAAACATCTTTGGTAAATATAAAAGCCTGATTGCATCAGTACTGATTTCTATCGCTGTGTTTGCCGCTATTATGGTGTTATGCGGATGTTGCTGTATTCCATGTATCAGATCATTGACTGTTAAGACAATAGAACGCACGTTGGGGCCACCCCCTCCGGGTGGTCAGTACATGATGATCCCTCAAAAGGACCCCCAGGAGGCGGGGGTAGCCGTGGCCCTCCGGGAGTCCAGGATGTGAGTATGGAAAGATGGCCTCAGGGACCTGAGGCCATAAGGAGGGAATGACATTTTCTACTAATTTTCTACTGGAATGAACTTTTCTACTAATTTTCTATTGGAATGACATTTTTGTACTAATCTTCACTAATTTTCTACTGGAATGAAATTTTCTACTGATTTTTATTCTCTTACTAATTGTTTGATGTGTTTTAGTTTTATGGCAAGTGATGTCGAGCTCGTGTGCAGCAATGAAATAAGGTGTTTAAGTAATGACCTCAGGTGTCTGAGGTCATGAGAGGGAATAAAGGAATGTAGGAGTTGGAGCGTGGCGTAGTTCATGGTATGTCGCGACATCCTGTATGTGGGGGTGTGAAACTGTATGTGGGGGTGTGACTGGTGGAGCACAACAGAATGGGGGTTGCAAGAGCGTGCACGAGTGGAATGTTTCAGGACAAAGGGTGATAGCATCAAGGAGGGAGCGAGACGAGATGAAGGAGCAGCCATCGAAAGATCACAACCAGGAGGAGCCACCACGGGATTCGGCGGGAGGAGAAAGACCAATGAGAGCAAGCTAAAGTTAACTGCAAAATCACATAGCCAATAGAATCATGCCAGAAGGCCTTTGTCTCTGTTACATTTACATATTGTACAGTATGAATGACTACTGGAAAAACTAAAAGTTCTGTTCTGTTGGTGGCACGAGAGGTGTAGACTTGTATTGAGAGGGATCTGAGATCTAGTTGCATATGTAGTAAATCTGTGATTGGGAATAAATCCATTCGTGCGTGAAAATGCCGGCTTCCTGATACCTTTCTATTGCAGAACGAGCGCGCATATTGTTGGATGAGTGTGAGTTGGGTAAGGTTGCGAATTGGAGTCAGATTACTAACTTGAGTTTACATTGGGTTATAATTAACATCTAGCATTGATTTAAAGGTAAATTCCAACAATATATATACTTCGCACCTATATATATATATATATATATATATATATATATATATATATATATATATATATATATATGTATATATATATATATAGGTGCAAAGTAGCGGCACACCTTCAAAAATGCTTAAAAAAAAAAAAAAAATATATATATATATATATATATATATATATATATACTGGTAGAGAGAGAGAGAGTGAAATTCATGTTATAACAAAAAACAAATTATTATTAAAACTTATTATTTTTTTATTCCCCAGCCATTATTTTTGTATTTATTCTATTACTTCTTTTTGTATTTATTTAATTACTTCGACTTTTACCTGCTGGTACGCCGTCCGGTGTGCCCTGTGAATGTTATGATCCTCCAGCAGAACTGGAGGATTGAACAGGACTCTCCAAACGCAGACCCGGGAAAAAAGGTGGTGATACAAAGATATTTATTATAATCACAATATAGTCAGTGTAATCAGCGCGTTGCGCAGCAGCTGACGGCATGGCCCGAGACGATCGCTGGAGGAACGCCCACACAGCTGAAAAAACAAAAACACACGCGGCATGACAGGCACGGGTCATGACAGTGAAATGAAAGGTGGCATTCTTCATTTATTTCTTTATTCATTTATTCATTCATAACTGACAGCCTCGCGCTCCGCCGGTGCCCGGGCGGAAGTTGTTTCTCTTCGGCTTGACAGCCACACACGCCGGCCGGTCTCCTTCGGAGCTCACGCACGGTCCCGAACGAAGCAAAATGTCGCCGCGCGAGTGCCCGGGCGGAAGTTGTTTCTCTTCGGCTTGACAGCCACACACGCCGGCCGGTCTCCTTCGGAGCTCACGCACGGTCCCGAACGAAGCAAAATGTCGCCGCGCGAGTGCCCGGGCGGAAGTTGTTTCTCTTCGGCTTGACAGCCACACACGCCGGCCGGTCTCCTTCTGAGCTCACGCACGGTCCCGAACGAAGCAAAATGTCGCCGCGCGAGTGCCCGGGCGGAAGTTGTTTCTCTTCGGCTTAACTGCCACGCACGCCGGCCGCAGCTCGGGTACGGTCCGAACCGCGCGAAACGTCGCCCCCGATCGTGTCCGTCGCCACCAATCGTGTCCGGGGGAAACTGCTCTTCTTCGTCCACTCTCCTCTTCGGCGCACGCCGGCCGTCTAACCGCTTCCGCCCCTTTGTGCCGCTCGGCGAAACTACAATGCCCCCGAATATTTTTTAGACCCGCGAAGCACTGAACCCGCGAAAGGTGAACCGCGAAGTAGCGGGGGTTCACTGTATATATATATATATATATATATATATATATATATATATATATATATATATATATATATATATATATATATATGGGCGGCACGGTGGCCGAATGGTTAGCACGATGGCCTCACGTCCCCGTGCTTGCGTGGGTTTCCTCCGGGTACTCCGGTTTCCGTCCACATTCCAAAAACATGCATGGCAGGCCGATTGAACACTCTAAATTGCCCCTAGGTATGAGTGTGAGCGCGGATGGTTGTTCGTCTATGTGTGCCCTGCAATTGGCTGGCAACCAGTTCAGGGTGTCCCCCGCCTACTGCCCGAAGATAGCTGGGATAGGCTCCAGCATCCCCCGCGACCCTAGTGAGGCGGTACAGATGATGGATGGATGGATGGATATATATATATATACATATATATATATATACACATAAGTAATATTGTTGATAGCTGACAAAGTTCTGCTCCATGGTTCAGTCCATTTATCAGTATTACAGTGAAAATTAGTGTGATGAATAGATACTTTGCCAGTCAATTCACAGTGTGCCCCTAAATCTTCTGCTTGCGCCCTGAACATTTCAGGTTGGGGGTACTATGCTCCTAATAAAAACAGTCAGTCTGGAGGTCTGTATATCAAATATCAGTCATATCATGTTTTTCCAACAGTGTGAAGCCATATTGTCTCTTCTAAAATGTACTTCTTCTTTAGCCTTGAGGACATTCTGCAGGCCATTTTGGCCGCTGTTAACAAGGAGGAAGAATTTTTTCTCACAGCGTCAAGATCCCAGATGGTGGAACGGGGCCTTTCACAATGGAAGCGACAAAAGAAGGGTTCGCCTTCTTGTCAGTTAAAGATCAAGTTCATTGGGGAGGCGGGCATTGATAAAGGGGCACGACGGAAGGAGTTCCTCACTGGCACATATTTTGAAAAATAACTGAAATTTTTATTACTATTTTTTAATTTGCAATATAAGTGACAGAGGTTAGATAAATACAGTACATTGAAATTCTTTGTGTTTAAAGAGATGGTTGAAGGACTTGAGCAGAAGCTGTTTGAGGTTGACAAGACCGGAAAAATTTCCCAAATACTCCATGTTAGATCTTGATCAAAATCATTTTAGGTATGCAATGCACACTGTACATTTGTATAACATGTTATCATATCAATGTTGTTATTTTTAGGTCAGTAGGTTGAAACAAAAGTCTTAATACAATTTTACATGATATGTATTACACTGACATCACCAGCCAAGTGCGAACTCCAATCGGTCCACGTGGTCTTTTTAAAACGATTTACATTTCCTTCTCAGTTCACGTTTAGCATAGCATGATGAAAAAAGAAAGCATTAATTGGTTTTAAATATCTAGCAAAAGCATTTGTAGTAAACTCAGTCCTATTTTGAAGTCGTGTTTTTACTATTAAATCATACTGTTTCTTTGAAGGTGTCACGATCCGTGTCTGTCATGCCATGTGCTTTTGTTTTGACAACTGTGGGGGCGTTCCCCCAGCGATCGTCTCGGGCCAGGCCATCAGCAGCTGCGGGACGCGCCCACCAGCTCCACACCGGACTCCTATTCATTCACTGATTGCACACACTATTTAAGACACTTACACTGACTCCCCAGCGTCGGATCGTTATCCCACATCGCTCACGTTCATGTCCCATGCTCTTGATCGCACTCTTGTTAATAATTCTCTTGCTACTGCGTGTTTTGAGTTGTTTTTCCCGCCAGCTACTGCTCGGTGCGTTTTCTGTTCTTTGCTTCCCGATTGGAATCCTCTTACCCTTGTGCGGTAAGCTATTTGCGTTTTGGTTTCTTTCCCTTGCCTTTTGCAAGCGCTTTTCGTTCATCCTTACTGCCTTTGCTCCCTGGTGTGATTTTCCGCCAGCGCCCTTGTTTATCCCTCGTTCGATAGTTAAGTTCCATAGTCGCTATAGCCGATAACCCTGGTTGATTTACAATTGCATATTGGAGATTGTCTATTTGATTATTAATAAATATCTTTGTATAACCCATTTTCCCGTGTCCGCGCTTGGAGAGTCCTGCTCAATCCACCAGCACTGCTGGTGGATCATAACAGAACGATCCGACCATGGACACTGCGGACACGGAGAAAATTCTCGAAGCGCTGGCCAGCCAAGGACGTCTGGTGGGGCAACAAGGCACCGACCTCGCAAACCTTCGCGACGCGGTCGGCATGCTGGCCCACCGTTGCGAAACCTTCGACGCCCGCGTAAATAGCCTCTACTCGCATGGCGCGCCGGCGGTCGATCCGACCGCAGCTGCGATCGGAATGCTACCCCCGGGGTTCTCAGCACGGGAGCCCAGTCTGCCTCACCCCAGCCGGTATGGGGGGGGGGCCGGGTCTCTGCGGCCCGTTTATTCACCACTGCCGGTTAATTTTTGACCAACAGCCGCAGACGTACGCGCACGAGAGTACAAGGATAGCATTCATGATGAGTCTCTTGACTGGCCCAGCGAGTGCATGGGCCATGGCCGTGAGCAATACCCGTCCGGAAATCCGGTCCTCGTTCCCCGCGTTTTTGGCCGAATTCAAACGCGTGTTTCACCACCCCATTCGGGGAAAGGAGGCTGGAATGGAATTACTGGACTGCACCCAGGGGAATCGGTCGGTGGCCGATTACTCCATCGCCTTCCGCATTCGCGCGGCAGAGAGCGGCTTCGACGACTGCGCTCTACGGACCGTGTTCCGCAGGGGGCTGAGCTCCTCCCTGAAGGACGAGCTGGCCGTCCGCGAGGACGCCGCGTCACTGGAAGAGCTCATCAGCCTGGCCATACGACTCGACAACCGCCTGCGGGAGCGACGTCGAGAGAGAGCGGCCGAGCAGCGAGTTTTCGAGCCAGCGCCCCCCCGGCGCTGGGAGCCCCCGCCGGTCGACGAACCCATGCAGCTAGGAGCCAATCGCTTGGACGACGACAAACGCCAGCGACGGCGCCGATCGGGAGCGTGCTTCTACTGTGGATTACAAGGTCATCGAGTGGCCGCCTGCCCGGGACGACGGTCACGCCGGACTTCCACCCTGCTCCGCGGGGACAAATGTGAGTCGGCAGCTGCTGCCTCCGGCGATCCCCCTCATTCCGGGGGGGCGACCCCCAGCTCAGAGACGCATGGATTACTTCGCCGAGACTCTAAGAGCGTCACGAGACTGGTGGTCGAGGGGGAGGTAATGAGCCTGACGGCCAGCATCCGCGTCCGGGCATTGATCGACTCTGGGGCCGACGACTGCTTTTTCGACTCCGGCTTAGTGGAAAAACTAGGTTGCACGGTCTCGGAGCTCGGCAAGTCCGAGCGGGTTTGCGATCTCGACGGGCGTCTCCTGGCCGATATCAGACGGGTAACGCAGCCACTAACCCTTAAGCTATCAGGAAATCATATCGAGACACGCTCGTTTTTTGTTATGCCGTCCAGGACGGCGCCCATCGTCCTCGGTATCCCCTGGTTGCAGGCACACAATCCCCTGATCGACTGGGGACGGATGGCCATTCAAAACTGGAGCCCGTTCTGCCATGCCCAGTGCCTCCGTTCGGCGGAGGAGGGTCTCCGGATTCCGCCCGCGCCGGCCGAAAACACAACTTGACTAACGTTCCCGTGATTTACCACGACCTCCGAGCTGAATTCAGCAAGGAGAGGGCGAAGTCGTTGCCGCCGCACCGCCCGTACGATTGCGCCATAGACCTCGTTCCGAACGGTCTGTATAAGGTCTCCCAGCCAGAGCAAGCCACCATGAAAGAGTACATCACCGAGTCTCTGGCCGCCGGGCTAATCAGACCTTCCACGTCCCCGGTAGGGGCAGGACTTTTCTTCGTTGAGAAAAAAGATAAAACCCTACGGCCCTGCGTAGATTACAAGGCCTTAAACAAGATCACGGTCAAGAATCGCTACCCGCTCCCCCTGCTAAACTCCGCTTTCGCCCCTTTGCAGCAAGCCGTAATATTCACCAAGTTGGATCTTCGCAGCGCGTACCACCTCGTGCGAATCCGCGCGGGGGACGAGTGGAAAACGGCGTTTAAGACCCCGCTGGGGCATTTCGAATACCTGGTCATGCCGTTCGGGTTGTCCAATGCTCCGCCGTATTCCAGGCCTTTATTAACGATGTCCTGCGGGACTTGCTTAATGTAACCTGTTTCGTATACTTAGATGACATCTTGATCTTCTCGCGCACCGCGAAAGAGCACCAGTTACACGTTCGGGCCGTCTTGCAGCGCCTTCTAGAGAACCGGTTGTATGTGAAAGCCGAGAAGTGCGAGTTCCACCGGAATTCAATACAGTTTTTGGGGTTCATCATAGAGGACGGGCAGATCAAGGCTGACCCGTCCAAGACGCGCGCCGTAGTGGACTGGCCGCCGCCGGCAAACCGCAAACAACTACAAAGATTTTTGGGTTTCGCAAACTTTTATCGGAGATTCATTAAGAACTACAGCCGCCAGGCGCTTCCCCTCACTCGCCTTACTTCCAGCAAGACCAAGTTCGCTTGGGACAACCAGGCAGAGACCGCGTTCCAGAGACTAAAACAAGCATTCACGAACCCCCCAGTACTGCGTCATCCTAATACGGAATTTCCTTTTGTTGTAGAGGTGGACGCGTCCGACTCAGGAGTGGGGGCGGTCCTTTCCCAGCGCTCTCCAGTCGACCAGAGACTCCACCCCTGCGCCTTCTTCTTCCGCCGACTCAGCGCCGCCGAGGCTAACTACGACGTGGGAAACCGAGAACTGTTGGCGATTTCAAGAACCTTTCCTACATAAGCACCAGAAAGAGACTTAACCCCCGCCTGGCGCGCTGGTCCCTCATCTTGAGCCGCTACAACTACACGCTGACGTATCGACCGGGGTCAAAGAACACCAAGCTCGACGCCCTATCACGCATCCACGACCCGGTAGCCGAGGAAGGGGGGCCGGATAGCGTGGTGCCCAGAGACCGCCTGGTGGCTTCCCTGCAGTGGGAAGTGGAACAGCAGATTTGGGGGGCCCAGGAAGAGGGCGACCAACCCCCCGGTTGCCCAAAGGGACGGTTGTACGTGCCGGTTGTGCACCGCGCGGAGGTATTGAAATGGGGACACGCATCGAAGGTGGCTTGCCACCCAGGGGTGCGCCGAACGCATGGTCTCATCGCCCAACGTTTTTGGTGGCCGGCCCTGGGGAAAGACGTCACGGAATACGTCACGGAATACGTCCAGGCCTGTCCCGCGTGTGCATCCAGCAAGGCGTCGCATCAGCCCCCGGCGGGGCAGCTGCGGCCATTGCCCATCCCTTCCCGGCCGTGGTCGCACATCGCGATGGACTTCGTCAGGGGCCTCCCGGCTTCCAGGGGCAACACCGTCGTCCTGACTGTCGTTGACCGCTTCTCAAAGTCCGCCCACTTCATCGCCTTGCCGAAGCTGCCCTCCGCCTTGGAGACTGCCGACCTGCTAGTCTCGCACGTGTTCAGGCTTCATGGCATCCCCGAGGACATAGTGTCGGACCGAGGCCCCCAGTTCGAACATCTCCAAGGTGTGGAAACGCTTTTGCCAGTCCCTGGGTGCCACCTCGAGCCTGTCATCCGGCTACCACCCCCAGTCAAACGGACAATCAGAATGCACCAACCAAGACCTGGAAGCAGCCCACCGTTGTGTCTGCCTTGATCGACCATTCTCTTGGGCCGACCATCTCCCATGGGTGGAGTACGCACACAACACCCTGATCTCATCTGCCACCGATCGTTCCCCCTTCATGACAGCCTACGGCTACCAGCCCCCGCTCTTCCCTACTCAGGCGGGGGCGGAAGAAGTTCCCTCCGTCCAGCGCCACCTCAAGAGGGCACACCGCGTCTGGAAGGAGGCCAGGGCAGCCCTTACCCGCACGGCCGAGCGCAACCGGCGCATAGCGGACCGCCGTCGGCGTCCAGCCCCATCATACCAAGTGGGGGACAGGGTGTGGCTGTCCACTCGCGACCTCAACCTGGCGGGCTCGTCACGAAAGCTGGGCCCGCGCTTCGTGGGTCCATTCGAGGTCGAGTCCATCCTAAACCCCGTCTCAGTCAGGCTCAAGCTTCCCCCCACAATGAGGATTCATCCCGTGTTCCACGTCTCCCTCATCAAGCCGGCCCTCTCCAGTCCTCTGGCCCCAAACACCGCCCCGCCACCACCACCTAGGATCGTCGACGGTGACCCTGTCTACACGGTTCGAGAGATCCTGGACTCCAGGCGCAGGGGGCGAGGAGTACAGTACCTGGTCGACTGGGAGGGCTACGGTCCGGAGGAGCGCCAGCGGATCCCCCGCTCCTGGATCGTGTGTCCATCTCTCGTCCGCGATTACCACGCCGCTCATCCGGAGAAACCAGGCGGTCCGCCAAGAGGCGTCCGTTGAGGGGGGGGTACTGTCACGATCCGTGTCTGTCATGCCATGTGCTTTTGTTTTGACAGCTGTGGGGGCGTCCCCCCAGCGATCGTCTCGGGCCAGGCCGTCAGCAGCTGCGGGACGCGCCCACCAGCTCCACACCGGACTCCTATTCATTCACTGATTGCACACACTATTTAAGACACTTACACTGACTCTCCAGCGTCGGATCGTTATCCCACATCGCTCACGTTCATGTCCCATGCTCTTGATCGCACTCTTGTTAATAATTCTCTTGCTACTGCGTGTTTTGAGTTGTTTTTCCCGCCAGCTACTGCTCGGTGCGTTTTCTGTTCTTTGCTTCCCGATTGCAATCCTCTTACCCTTGTGCGGTAAGCTATTTGCGTTTTGGTTTCTTTCCCTTGCCTTTTGCAAGCGCTTTTCGTTCATCCTTACTGCCTTTGCTCCCTGGTGTGATTTTCCGCCAGCGCCCTTGTTTATCCCTCGTTCGATAGTTAAGTTCCATAGTCGCTATAGCCGATAACCCCGGTTGATTCACGATTGCATATTGGAGATTGTCTATTTGATTATTAATAAATATCTTTGTATAACCCATTTTCCCGTGTCCGCGCTTGGAGAGTCCTGCTCAATCCACCAGCACTGCTGGTGGATCATAACAGAAGGAGTGCTGGTGAAGTATGGGCTGTAAGTTTGGCCCAAAGTGGACCACCACCCTGCTGCCTCAAACTCTGGTGCTATAAGTACTTGTGCGACAGGGAGGTCCAGATACAGAGCATTTGTAAAGAGGATATTTCCGATTCACAGTATACATCACTTATCTCCCTGGTAAGAGGTCTTAAGTGTTTAACTTCTGTGCACTATATGTTAAACACCTTTATTTAAACCAAGAGTGTCATCTTGAGGACAAAAAAAATATAAAAACGGTTCACTGAGGCAAATTTAAAGTTAAATTTTTCTGTCACTAATGGACAATATTTGTCATAACATTTTTGAAAAGAAGAATTGCCCACCAGTCATTTGCTGGGCGCACACACACACGCACACCCCCCCCCACACACACACACACAAAATAATCCAAAAGTGATTAACACAATAGAAACAGTCGGCGGGGGACACCCTGAACTGGTTGCCAGCCAATTATCAGAAAGTTGTTTCTTGAAAATGTTTCTATCAAGTACCAATTGGAAATTAATATTGACATTGAAAAATATAAATTAAAAAATCACAATAATTGTATTGTCATATAAAAGTAACGGTAATCCACCTCAATTATCACTGTGACCAATTCACTAAAAGTGTGAGGTTATGAATATATCTATCGATGTTTGTACTGCCACCAGCCTATATTTTCTGATTTTAATTTTCATTATCAGGGACATTTACTTGTGTCCGCTTTTGGGCAATCTGTGTATACCAACAAGAAAACATAACTTTTTTTAAAAAAAAATTTAATTGCTTTGCTGCTCTCTCCTTTCCCATCTCCACTACTATCTGTTGACAGTTTTTGATTTGTTTGACAATTTATTGTCCTCATTCACTGGCTATTGTCATCAGTGCCACTTGCTCTTTTAATTAACTAACTCACTTGTGAAACACTTTCACTTCTAGGATTAACTCTCAAAATTCTTTGTTTCAGGCTGATTCTGACTTTGTTTTTGGGGCATGCCACCCAGAATTTAGTGAAAAGGGATCAAACAAAGAGCAGGTAGATATGACAATTATGAACCATCTTCAGGACTTTTTACAGGAGCTGGAAGAAGGTAATTTCCTTTCTTCTATAGGTTTGTTCTCAGAAACTTTACATGTACTTACTTTCTCGAACACATCGTTAATTGGCCATGTAGATTGTTAACATTGTGATGCCACTTTTGTCAGATATTAGAGTTCCAAATTGTCTATTTTATTGACATTTATTTTATTCATCTGTCTCTGAAAAGGTGAACATCCAGAGGTGGGCGAGCCGACAAGTCACCTCTCCCCAAGCACATTCCAGCAGTGGATTACTGGACAGGGACATATTCCTCTTTGACCTGAAGGGAAGAGGAACTTCAAAATATCTGTTGAATTCCTGCACACGTGATATTCAGTTTGGGCAGCACAGGGTTTGCTATCCTCGTGTTAGCGCTTGCACCAACACAATTCGCCTTCCTGTCAAACACCTGCTGTCATATCCTGATTTCAAACAGGTGATGACAGAAGCCTTCTTTCTTGGGTAGGAATTTCACCAAGTTTAGGAAAATGTCTATAAATTAGGGATGTAATGATTACTTTGATCCAGATTCAATTTGATTATCAGTCCCCTAATTTGATTTGATTTTTTACTAGAATTTTATTTTACATTGCGTTGAGAATTGATTAATTTATTTTGCATTGATGCATAGTTGAAGCAAAAAAAATAGATTTAAAATTGATCTGCAATTAATCGTTATATCCCTAATAAAATAAAAAATAAAAAAACGAGTTAGAGAAGTTTTATAATTCTCATTGTTTTCTAAACAATTTCTAAATCTGTTAAATAATTATTTGCTTTTATTGGAAGCTATTACATTGATGTTACTCTCAGAGTCACGGTGGTGCAAGACCAATTCAAGATTTGAAAACAAAATTGTTTCTTAGATGTCTCAGAAAAAAATATGCCTATAACCACAGCAAGAAAGTGCCAGTCCATTTTAAAAGGCTGATGAAAAATCATATTGGAGATTGTCTATTTGATTATTAATAAATATCTTTGTATAACCCATTTTCCCGTGTCCGCGCTTGGAGAGTCCTGCTCAATCCACCAGCACTGCTGGTGGATCATAACAGAAGGAGTGCTGGTGAAGTATGGGCTGTAAGTTTGGCCCAAAGTGGACCACCACCCTGCTGCCTCAAACTCTGGTGCTCTAAGTACTTGTGTGACAGGGAGGTCCAGATACAGAGCATTTGTAAAGAGGATATTTCCGATTCACAGTATACATCACTTATCTCCCTGGTAAGAGGTCTTAAGTGTTTAACTTCTGTGCACTATATGTTAAACACCTTTATTTAAACCAAGAGTGTCATCTTGAGGACAAAAAAAATATAAAAACGGTTCACTGAGGCAAATTTAAAGTTAAATTTTTCTGTCACTAATGGACAATATTTGTCATAACATTTTTGAAAAGAAGAATTGCCCACCAGTCATTTGCTGGGCGCACACACACACGCACCCCCCCCCCCCCCCCACACACACACACAAAATAATCCAAAAGTGATTAGCACAATAGAAACAGTCGGCGGGGGACACCCTCAACTGGTTGCCAGCCAATTATCAGAAAGTTGTTTCTTGAAAATGTTTCTATCAAGTACCAATTGGAAATTAATATTGACATTGAAAAATATAAATTAAAAAATCACAATAATTGTATTGTCATATAAAAGTAACGGTAATCCACCTCAATTATCACTGTGACCAATTCACTAAAAGTGTGAGGTTATGAATATATCTATCGATGTTTGTACTGCCACCAGCCTATATTTTCTGATTTTAATTTTCATTATCAGGGACATTTACTTGTGTCCGCTTTTGGGCAATCTGTGTATACCAACAAGAAAACATAACTTTTTTTTAAAAAAAATTGAATTGCTTTGCTGCTCTCTCCTTTCCCATCTCCACTACTATCTGTTGACAGTTTTTGATTTGTTTGACAATTTATTGTCCTCATTCACTGGCTATTGTCATCAGTGCCACTTGCGCTTTTAATTAACTAACTCACTTGTGAAACACTTTCACTTCTAGGATTAACTCTCAAAATTCTTTGTTTCAGGCTGATTCTGACTTTGTTTTTGGGGCATGCCACCCAGAATTTAGTGAAAAGGGATCAAACAAAGAGCAGGTAGATATGACAATTATGAACCATCTTCAGGACTTTTTACAGGAGCTGGAAGAAGGTAATTTCCTTTCTTCTATAGGTTTGTTCTCAGAAACTTTACATGTACTTACTTTCTCGAACACATCGTTAATTGGCCATGTAGATTGTTAACATTGTGATGCCACTTTTGTCAGATATTAGAGTTCCAAATTGTCTATTTTATTGACATTTATTTTATTCATCTGTCTCTGAAAAGGTGAACATCCAGAGGTGGGCGAGCCGACAAGTCACCTCTCCCCAAGCACATTCCAGCAGTGGATTACTGGACAGGGACATATTCCTTTGCTTTTATTGGAAGCTATTACATTGATGTTACTCTCAGAGTCACGGTGGTGCAAGACCAATTCAAGATTTGAAAACAAAATTGTTTCTTAGATGTCTCAGAAAAAAAATATGCCTATAACCACAGCAAGAAAGTGCCAGTCCATTTTAAAAGGCTGATGAAAAAGCAATTATTTTATTTAGACACATAAAAACAGTCTGCTTTCTTGGAGGATGACAGCGGAGAATATATACTGTTGACCTTCTGAAATTCTGTGGATTTGGGCCATTTGAGATTAAAGTGTTAACAATCATCAAAAATCATTACTGATTAATTTGATAAATAATTGGGGTTCGATTAATCTTTTCATTTCTACTATCCATGATGGTGAATTAAGTGTTGAGCATGTGAGGGTGTAGCCAAATAAATGTTTCTTCCAAAATCAATAGAATGATACGGAGCCCTTTAGGGAACATGGAAGAGAAAAAAAAAGATTTGCGTTCCCTCGCAAAATCTTTGCGTTCCCTTGCAAAGTTTGCGTTCTGTCGCAAAGTTTGCGAGGGAACGCAAAGTTGTTTTTTTTTCGAGTGAATGTTTATTTATTTATTTTTTAATGCGCGTTTATGTACTTCCGGGTCAGTTTGACGACCCTTGCCTCGAATGCGCTGCTGTTCAAGAGACGACAGTACGTTGGAGGCGGCACTAATCATGGTGGAGGGCTTGGAACTGTCTTTCACTTATTTGAAAACCGTGCTTAATATCCAGAACTGATTTTATTTCTTTTTATTTCAAGACAATTTCAAAGTAAAATTCAATTAAACTCGCCCACGGGTGAACACACTCCATCTTTGCTGCGTTTGTTTACACGGAAGATGACCCGAAAGTACATAAACGCGCATTAAAAAAAATAAACATTCACTCGAAAAAAAAACAAAAAACTTTGCATTTGCAAACTTTGCGAGGGAATGCAATCTTTGCAAGGGAACGCAAAGATTTTGCGAGGGAACGCAAAGTTGTTTTTTTTTCTCTTCCGTGTCCCCTAAGGGGCTCCGTAGAATGACACGGGGGATCAATGGCATTGCATAAACTCTGAATATCATCGTGTGTCAATGGACTTTCCACTTCTGGCACTGTCACACCTTGGGTATCTGAGTTAATATTAGAAAGCACAGAGCTCTCCCAGTCAATATCCTCAAATAGAATTCCCTAAAATTAAAAGAAAACAGTTTTCTTAATTTGTAAATGGAGAAAATCATATTTAGAGTGTTGGAATTTAGTTTTAAATCAATGTTAGAATTTAATTTTAAATCAATGTAAACTCAAATTAGCAATCTGACTCCAATTTGTGACCTTACCCAACTCTCACTCATCCAACAATATGCGCGCTCGTTCTGCAATAGAAAGGTATCAGGAAGCCGGCATTTTCACGCACCAGTGGATTTATTCCCAACACACAAGTCTACACTTTGGGCTTGGGTCCCTCTCAATACAGCTCTGGTCTCCTCTGTTTCTCAGCAATAATTCATACTACACAATATGCAAATGACACAGAGATAAAGGCATCCTGGCATGATTCTATTGGCTATGTGTATCCTGCAGTTAACTTTAGCTTGCTCTCATTGGTCTTTCTCCCCCGCCGAATCCCGTGGTGGCTCTTTCTGGTTGTGGCTTGAGTTATCTTGTCTTCGCCCCCTCCTTGCGGCTATCACCGTCTGTCCTGAAACCTTCCATTCTTGCACATTCTCGCACCCCCTACTCTGTTCCGCTCCACCAGTCACACGCCCAGCATTCCACAGTCTCACACCCCCACACACAGGATGCAGCAACATACCATGAACTACGCCAAGCTCCAACTTTTACATTCCTTGAAGAGGCAGGACATGGGTTACTGAACTGAACATCAGTCAATGGACTTTCCACTTCTGGCACTGTAACACCTTGGGTCTCTGAGTTAATATTAGAAAGCACAGAGCTCTCCCAGTCAATATCCTCAAATAGAATTCCCTAAAATTAAAAGAAAACAGTTTTCTTAATTTGTAAATGGAGAAAATCATATTTAGACACAGGACATGGGTTACTGAACTGCAACATTTGCCTCAGACATATCTGGCTCTCGAATGGGGTGCTGCAGGATCCCAAGCTCCCACAGCTGGTTTGGAGAACGGTAGCTTTCTGTCCTTAAAGGATGGTCATTCCAGCCAGCAGAAAACCTGGCTAAATCGGTTTTGAGTCTGGGGAGAAATGTATACTGAGCGCAGAAGAGGTGCAGATTGTCAGAAATGTCCAGGGATCCGTCTTCCTCCAGGCTGTGCGATACATCATAGTAAATGTGCGTGACTCCTGTCCAAACATCACTCCACAGACGTTCAACTCTATCATTCATACAAAGAACAAATCCCCACAAGTCAATCAAACTATGCAAAGGGATATCCAAACAAAAGTTCAATTTTAGTTATTCACCTCTGGTTGTTCACACTTTTTCCACTTATGAAGCTTCCACGTCCTATGCCTCTTACAATGAACATAGCTTGGGCAATGCTGACATTTTCAACACCTTGGTCACCTCTTACCCTATGACACATCAAATATGAAAATTACAATTCATACAAATTAATCCACAGAATAGCCTTTATTGAAATTCTGGATTCATTTACTCACACCGGTTCATGAAAACTAAATGCATCCCTGGATTAATCGAGCAAATTTCAAGTAGAATTAAAAGGTGACCATTTGTCATGCTTAAAAATACTTTGATAAGTGTAATTCCAAATAGAATTACTACAATACTACAGTGAACCCTCGCTACTTCGCGCTTCACGTTTCGCGGCTTCAGTGCTTCGCGGGTCTAAAAAATATTCGGGGGCATTGTAGTTTCGCCGAGCGGCACGGGGGGCGCTGGAGCGGTTAGACGGCCGGCGTGCGCCGAAGAGGAGAGTGGACGAAGAAGAGAGTAGACGAAGAAGAGCACGTTCCCTCGGACACGATTGGTGGCGACGTTTCGCGCGGTTCGGACCGTACCAGAGTTCCGGCCGGCGTGCGTGGCAGTTAAGCCGTAGAGGAGCACCTTCCCCGGGCACGGGCGGTGTCAAGCGAACAGAGTCCTGTTCAATCCTCCAGCTCTGCTGGAGGATCATAACATTCACAGGGCACACCGGACGGCGTACCAGCAGGTAAAAGTCGAAGTAATTAAATAAATACAAAAAGAAGTAATTGAATAAATACAAAAATAATGGCTGGGGAATAAAAAAATAAGTTTTAATAATAATATTTTTTTTTTGTTATAACATGAATTTCACTCTCTCTCTACCCATTTATATATATATATTTTTTTTTTTTTTAAGCATTTTTGAAGGTGCGCCGCTAATTTGCGGATTTTCAGTTTTCGCGGGTGGTCTCGGTCCCCATTAACCGCGATAACTGTATTTTCACTGTATTTTGTTACAGCAGTAAATTCATCTTTCGAGAGAAGCCATCAATTCCAGCAAATATCAGATTATATCTGATGGGTAAAAAAAACAAAAACGAAAAAAAACATGGTTTAGTCAAAAATAAAGGGGCATGAGATTATTAACCAAACATTAAAATGAAACTAACAATAGCTGTTTTGATCATGCTATATTGAAATGTAATTAGTCAAGTCAAGTCAATTTTATTTGTATAGCCCTTAATCACAGACAGTCTCAAAGGGCTTTATATTAGGGCTGGGCGATATGACCTCAAATCAATATCGCGAGAAATTGAGCAATTTTACCTCGATAACGATAAATGCACGATAAATTCTCCCCATGGACTAAAATCTAAATAAATGCAGGAAATGCATATTGACTGTTTTTTTTATTGACCAACTGGTACACATTACTTTCAATGAAAAATAAAAGTACACAAATCATTTGTATAAACATTCCAAATAGCTTGCTTTGCATGACTTGAACAATGTCACAAAGAAAAAGGGTACCTCTTGCAAAATCTTTTTCTGCAAATAGATTGCGCCAAGATTCTCTCATGTTGTAAATAATGGCAAATAAAAAAAATGCTAAAGAAAATGTCAATGCAAGACAAATAAACAAGTGTGCATGTGCCCTCTTGAGTACTCTGGTGCGCGGTCGCCACTTGTCGTCTATGTAGTGCACAGTCAGGCTCAATCAGGAATCCATGTTGCGACCCGACCACAAGTCGGATGTAGATGCAAAATGCTTAACATGTCTAAGCTCCCGGCCCGATGTAGTCCATCTCGGGAAATACAGCTTTCATGAAGCGTTTAAATCCTGTGCGCGCCGCTGTAACTAGAGGAGCTGTATCTTTAGCTCTGTGCTAGGCTATCGCGTCCACCTCTGAGACGTTCTCTCGTATGGTGTCGCCTCCGATAATGGGCTGTTGTCACTTGTCGAACCTTGCTTCTCACTTTGAACTTTCAGCACAGCATAGTTGTGTTGTGGGTGGTGAAAAAGCTTCTGGATTTGAATCGCCAGCTACGACAGAGACGTCTGTTTTCTTTCTCGATCAGACCGGTGGAGTCACGTGACTAGAGGCGCTGTAGCGGTCTTAAAGGGGCATGAACATTGCCACAGACAGAAAAGGCTTTTCTTTTTTTTTCAACACCGAATTAACCGACATGGGCAAAATGATTTCGGTCATTGTAATAAATTTCGGTAACGGTAAATTTTCGGTTTATCGCCCAACCCTACTTTACATAACCACAATCGACATCCCCGATCTTAACCCCCAGGAGGGCAAGGAAAAACTCAAAAAACCTCATTAGGGAAAAGTGAGAAACCTTGAGAAGGGACCACAGATGGGGGAATCCCCCTTCCAGGATGACCAGGCTGCAATGGAGGCCAACTGGGCAACATTTGACACATACAATGATGCTATGCAATAATAGATGAGATAATGTGAAAGTTAATTGAATGAAGTGCTGCAGGAAGATGACTTCAGTGGAGTGGGTCCTCATCCAGGGCCGTAATATCCATGACAGCATATCCGAGGATGAGCCTTCGATCTTGTACCGGTCAGTTGGTGTAAATTCAGAACAGCCACTTCCAAGTGAATCACCATCGCCTAATTCCCAAGTCGGGGACTTGGGAACAGAAAAGAAAGAACAGAAATAGTAAACAGGCCAACAAGTAGTTCAACGAAGTGCTGAAATATAAGGAAATCAGAAGAGGCGCTGCATGAAGACGACTTCGGCAGAGCAAGTCCCTTCCCGGTTCGTCAGTGCCGTAATCTTCAAAGCATGTCCCCATCACCTAATTCCCAAGTAGGAGAAGAGGGGGCAGAAAAGAGAAGAAGCGGCAGTAAACAGGCCAACAAATAATTAAATTAGATGCTAAAGTATATAAATACATTTTTCAAATGTCGCGCTGCAGGAAGACGACATCACTGGAACAGGTGCATGCCCAGTTGGTCAATGCCTTAAACTTCCTAGTGGGTCACCGTCACCTTATCCCCCAGCCGGGGGAAAAGGGGGCAGAAAAGAAAAGAAAAGAGAAAAAAAAAGCGTCAGTAAACAGGCCAACAAATATTTCAGCTGAATGCACAAGAGTATAAATGCGTCTTTAATAGTGTTTTGAACATTTGTACTGAGGTGGCACCTCTAATATCTGAGGGAAGTGCATTCCAAAGCATTGGTGCCCGAATAGAGAACGCTCTAGAACAGGGGTCTCAAACTCGCGGCCCGCGGGCCATTTGCGACCCGCGGGATGATAGTTTGAGGCCCCCGCCTTATTATGAAAGTTTAATGTTCGTGCGGCCCGCGAATTTGATATGACTGGCACTTTACACTGTAGTTATAAATGTCAGAATCGCCTTGCGACGAGGAGGGGGGAGGACCCAAAAAGCGAGGAAGCAGGGGAACGTGTAACTTAAAGGGGATTTAATGAATGGCTCAACAGGGACAAACAACGTGGCAGGGTGAAAAATAACAAAGGCCAACTAAACGTGACTAAACTGGCAGAAGGACAAGGAACAAAACGAGACGGGAACAAACTAAGCGGACAGGGACAGGAGACCAGGGCTGAGAGCATGAACCTGGCAGGAAACAAACGCGGTCGTGGAAGTCCGTGAAGTGCGGCAATGACCCGACACTGCGTTGTCGGTCTGGGAGGCTTAAATAGTCAGAGTGATCAGGGGAGCAGATGGGAATCAGGTGCGTGATGATTGACGGGAAGCAGGTGTGTGGCTGACGAGGGCGGGTGCTGAGGAAAACGCCCCCACTCAGCTGACAAAATAAACAGAAAAAGCACATGGCAGGAAGGAGGGAAGAAAATAACAACAAAAACTCTGACATGCCCGACACGGGTCATGACAGTTCCAGACGTCCCAAATAAGGCCAAAAGAAAAAGACAACAACCGAGAAAACAAAGTCCAAAAACGAGGGTGGGCTGAGGGGGTCGGGAGGTGGGACCACCACCCGTGTTCGAGGCCGGTCTGGCGGGTGTCCGGGAGGCCAGACCAGCGAGACCCTTCGTTGTGATGACCGGCCGGGGCTGGAAAGCGGTATTGGTGGATTCTTGAATAGCGGACAAGGGAAAATGAGTTGGTAACAAAGTTTATTGTGACCGACAGTAGGCAATGAACAGGCGACAGGCACAATGGGGGGCTGTCGGGGAAAATAGAGGATCTATATTTACTGGCGTCGGTAGACGCGAACGAAAAACGCCGGGGGAAAGATCTTCCCCCAGGGGAACCACAACGACTAACAAAAGGAGCTTGCAACGCAAGGAAACCGAAAACGAAAATGTCCTTCCTCAAAAGGGTAAGGTTAAGTCCAAACATCGAAAACAGAAAGCGAGCCGAAACGTAGCTGTAGAACAAACAAGCAAACAAGCAATCACGACAAACACACGGAACAAGGTTGGCAAAACTATAGCAATGGCACAATGGCGAGAGCAAGTTGGGTCAGCAATAATCCGACACGCGGAAGTGCGTGTCGGAGGCTTATATAGTCAGTAATCACGGGATGATGAGTTACAGCTGAGCGTCTCGTGAGCTCGTCCCGCTCGTGGCCGCGTCTCCGGGCAACGCGCCGTCGACCACGCCCACACTGCTGCAACAGGAAGCACGGATCGTGACATTCGTGGACTTTCAGGCGGCCGTCCGGGTGGCCAGACCTGCAAGTCCCGCCTTGGCCATTCGGGCGGACGTCCGGGAGGTCCAGATCGCCACACGAAGTCCGCTGACGGGGCTGAGACGAGAGGCGGCGGCGGGACGCTGGGTGCAGCAGAGGACGGAGCTTGGGCCGGCGTTGAGGTGGGCGCAGCCGAGGCAGGAACTTGGAGCGACGGCAGGACGTAGGACGCCGCCGAGACAACGACGAGACACGGTGGATCGCCGGACGCCGCCGGAGCAGGGACGAGACGCGGCGGTGGGTCGTCGGCCACCGTCGAGTCAGGCACTTGGAGCGGCGGCTGGTCGTCAAACCCCGCCGAGACAGGAACGTGGAGCGGCGGCCGGTCGTCGAGCCCCGCCGAGACAGGAACGTGGAGCGGCGGCCGGTCGTCGAACCCCGCCGAGACAGGAACGTGGAGCGGCGGCCGGTCGTCGAGCGCCGCCGAGACTGGAACGTGGAGCGGCGGCTGGTCGTCGAACCCCGCCGAGACCGGAACGTGGAGCGGTGGCTGGTCGTCGAACCCCGCAGAGACAGGGACGTGGAACGGCGGCTGGTCGTCGAACCCCGCCGAGACAGGAACGTGGAGCGGCGGCTGGTCGTCGAACCCCACCGAGACAGGAACGTGGAGCGGCGGCTGGTCGTCGAACCCCGCCGAGACAGGAACGTGGAGCGGAGGCTGGTCGTTGAACCCCGCCGAGACAGGAACGTGGAGCGGCGACGGATCGTCGAGCCCCGCCGAAACAGGAACTTGGAGCGTCGGCTGGTCGTCCGGCGCCGCCGAAGCAGAGACGAGAAGCGGCGGTGGTTCATCGGACGCCGCCGAGAACGTGACTTGGAGCGACGGATGATCGTCGAGTGCCGGCGGGACAGGAACTTGGAGCGGCGACGGTTCATCGGACGCCGCCGAGAACGTGACTTGGAGCGACGGCCGATCGTCGAGCACCGCCGAGGCAGCGACGGGAAGCGACGGCGTGTCCTCGGGCGCCGCCGGGACAGGGAATTGGGGTGGCGGAGGGCCGGGCGCACCAGAGGCCGGGACTCGGAGCAGCGGCGGGCCGGGCGCAGCGGGGACAGGGACTGGTGTCGGACGCAGGACGTGCTCCGCCGGGACAGGGACTGGTGGCGGACACAGGACATGCTCCGCCGGGACAGGGACTGGTGGCGGACGCAGGACATGCTCCGCCGGAACAGGGACTTGTGGCGGACGTAGGACGTGCTCCGCCGGAACAGGGACTTGTGGCGGACGCAGGACGTGCTCCGCCGGAACAGGGACTTGTGGCGGACGCAGGGCGTGCTCCGCCGGAACAGGGACTTGTGGCGGACGCAGGGCGTGCTCCGCCAGAACAGGGACTTGTGGCGGACGCAGGGCGTGCTCCGCCGGAACAGGGACTGGTGGGGGACGCAGAACGTGCTCCGCCGGAACAGGGACTGGTGGCGGACGCAGGACGTGCTCCGCCGGAACAGGGACTTGTGGTGGACGCAGAACGTGCTCCGCCGGAACAGGGACTTGTGGCAGACGCAGGGCGTGCTCCGCCGGAACAGGGACTGGTGGCGGACGCAGGGCGTGCTCCGCCGGAACAGGGACTGGTGGCGGACGCAGAACGTGCTCCGCCGGAACAGGGACGGGACTCAACAGCTGGGGAGGAGCCGGAACTGGGCTCAGCAGCTGGCGGGGAGCCGGGACGGGGCTCAGCAGCTTGCGGGGAGCCGGGACGGGACTCAGCAGCTGGCAGGGAGCCGGGACGGGACTCAGCAGCTGGCGGGGAGCCGGGATGGGACTCATCGGCTGGCGGGGAGTCGGGACGGGACTCAACAGCTGGCGGGGAGCCGGGACAGGGCTCAGCAGCTGGCGGGGAGCCGGAGTGGGGCTCTGGAGGCTGCGTCTGATGATGGGCCGGCACTGGAGGCTGCATGGTCTGTGCAGCTGACGTGGAGGCTGCATGGGTTGCTGCAGCTGGCGTGGAGGCGACGTGGGTTGCTGCAGCTGACGTGGAGGCGACGTGGGTTGCTGCAGCTGACGTGGAGGCGACGTGGGTTGCTGCAGCTGACGTGGAGGCGACGTGAGTTGTTGCAGCTGACGTGGAGGCGACGTGGGTTGCGGCAGCTGACGTGGAGGCGTGACCCCTTTCAGCCTGCTTTCTGTCGGCCAGCTGGACCTGCAGCGAGGAAACCTGCCTCACGCTCTCCACCAGCTTGGCCTCCCGCGGTGGTGCCTCGGCGGCGCTCTTCTCCGCTATCGAGGCCACCTGCTCCGCTATCTGGGCCAGTTGTGCTGTCAGAATCGCCTTGCAACGAGGAGGGGGGAGGACCCAAAAAGCGAGGAAGCAGGGGAACGTGTAACTTAAAGGGGATTTATTGAATGGCTCAACAGGGACAAACAACGTGGCAGGGTGAAAAATAACAAAGGCCAACTAAACGTGACTAAACTGGCAGAAGGACAAGGAAGAAAACGAGACGGGAACAAACTAAGCGGACAGGGACAGGAGACCAGGGCTGAGAGCATGAACCTGGCAGGAAACAAACGCGAAGTGCGGCAATGACCCGACACTGCGTTGTCGGTCTGGGAGGCTTAAATAGTCAGAGTGATCAGGGGAGCAGATGGGAATCAGGTGCGTGATGATTGACGGGAAGCAGGTGTGTGGCTGGCGAGGGCGGGTGCTGAGGAAAACGCCCCCACTCAGCTGACAAAATAAACAGAAAAAGCACATGGCAGGAAGGAGGGAAGAAAATAACAACAAAAACACTGACATGCCCGACACGGGTCATGACAATAAAGCTTTAATTACACTGTAATTAAAGCTTTATAACTACAGAAGTAGGCCTACTCATCCCAGAACTCTGGTTTATGCTTAGGATCTCTGCTATTTGACAAGATTTTGATTTGATTGACAGGAGACCCATGCGCGAACAGGATGTGCAGTCTGACGGAGCTTTGCGTCAGCACTACCACAGACGGGACTAATTATAAAATGCAGGATTACCTGGTCACAGTGGATAAAATTGAACCGCGGATTATTGTTGGGCACATCTTCAGCTTTAAAACGAGGGTAGGATTGTAATTTTTTTTCGATGTTTTAGTAGGGGTTTGATTGATGAATGTTCCACTCATGTTCAGGACAATTCATGTTCAGAAGAAGATTAAAGAACTGTTAATACAGACATTTGACTCATTATTATTATTATTTATTACTGATTAATTTTCTTATTAATTCCTTATTTATTTTCTTATTAATTCCTTATTTATTTTTAAATCTTATTTTGTGTTAAAAAATAAAAATAAAGACGTTTGAGAAGATTAGATTTTTTTTATTTTTTTCTTGCGGAAAACCTGATGCGGCCCAGCCTCACCCAGAGTCTGCCTCTAGTGGCCCCCAGGTAAATTTAGTTTGAGACTGTCATGACCCGCGTCGGGCATGTCAGTGTTTGTAAAGATAAAGATAAAGATGTCCTTTATTAGTCCCACAATAGGGAAATTTGAAGTGTTACAGCAGCAAAGATATAGATCACACAGAGTCGGCGGCGTAATGTAGCCGTTAATGTATAACATTAGCAGCAGACATTCATAAAAAGCATGCAAATATACACAGTATAAACGTATCTAAGTGTAAGGAAACACTCCTAATGCCTGTCCATTATACAGAGGGGGAAACACTGTAATGATAAAAACTACTGAATGATTGAAAATACTGCAATGATAAAGATATTACACTGATAAAAGTACTGTAATGGTGAGAGTACTGAAATGACAGGAAAGTACTGCAATGATGGAAAATACTGCAATGATAAAAGTACTGTAATGGTAAAAGTACTGCAATGATAAAATATACTGCAATGATAAAAGTACTATAATGGTAGAAGTACTGCAACGATGGAAAAATACTGCAATGATGAAGTATTGTAATAGTAAAAGTACCGCAATGATAGGAAATACCGTAATTATAAAAGTACTGTAATAGTGAACATCCTGCAGTGGTAGAAATACTACAGTGATAGAAGTATTGTAATAAGAATACTGTAATGGTAAACAAAATACATCATTGGTCGATGTTTAAGTACACCCTTGGCTGAAAGTACAGTAGTAGTGTATATTGCATTCTAGGACTGCACAATTGCACTAATGCCCTCCTGTTTGTAGGCCTGACCCAATGTTCTTGTTAAAAAGTCTGACAGCAGTCGGCAGGAAGGAGCGGCGAAATCTCTCTTTGGTACAGCGAGGGTGTAAAAGTCTGTCACTGAAGGAGCTGTAAAGTGTTCTCAGGGTGTCATTGAGTGGGTGGGCTGGTTTGTCCAGCATTGATGACAGTTTTGCCGTCATCCTCCTGCCCCCCACTGAGTCCACAGAGTCCAGGGAGCAGCCCAGGACAGAGCTGGCCCTCCTCACCAGTTAAAATCACATCTCAAGTGGACCGGAAGCCAATGCAAATTGGCTAATATCAGGGTAATTGTCATGATCCGCGTCGGGCATGACAGGGGTTTTTGTCATTGTTTTCGTCTGCATGTGCTTTTGTTATTGTTTTTGTCACCTTCCTACCATGTGCACTTTTGTTTATGTTTGTCAGGGCGTTTCCCCTCAGCACTCTGTCTCACCAGCCACGCACCTGTTCCCCGTTATCATCAACACACCTGATTCCCATCTGCTCCCCTATTGACTGGACTATTTAAACACCTCACTCCGACAACCCATGGTCGGAACATTTCTCCTGCTGCTTCATTTGGACTGTCACGACCGCTCCCTGATCTCGTTCACGCTCATGTTCTCGCTTCGCTCCCGCTCTTGCTCCCGCTCTTGTCCCTAGTTTTTGTCACTGTCTTCGTTCCTCGGTTTTTGTTCTGTTTAGTCAAGTTTAGTTCGTCATAGTCATTTTGCACCCTGCCACGGTTGTTTGTCCACGCCATGTTATTTGTCCTCATTGATTAATTTAATAAATTCCCTTTAGTTTACCCTTTTCCCTGCTTCCTCGCTCTTTGGGTCCACCCACCTCCTCGCCCACCGGCGAGCAAACCTGACAGAATGTTCCGACCAACCACGGACCCAGCGGGAAGCTCTCGGCGACGTCATCGTCGTCGCTGCTCGGACTACCCCCCTCAGCCTGCCGACCAATCCCGCGTCCTTCACGTAGGTTCTATTTTTCGTTCCCCACCGGTTTTCTCCCCTGCGTTTCATGATAATGTTAAGGATTACCCACCTGTCATACCTCCCCATTTTATTATAGATTCAGATTACCAAGAAGATTTTGAGCGCAATGCAATTACACCACCTCACATTATAGTAGACTCAGATCACGAGGATGACTTTGAATACATTTATGACCAGTTGTATGCCCAGCATGACACAGATTCCGTTAGGATCTGTCACTTTCCTCCCCCCGAACAATTTCCGTCACCTTTTTCTTTTGACCGTTTTGAGACCACCTCCCACGTTACCTCACGTCATTCACCTCGTCCCAAATCACGTAGATCACGGCCACGTCGTTCACCACGTCCACAGTCTGTTTCCGCTCCTAGTCACGTTCCCCTCGCGTTTCATAGCTCACGTTCACCAGCACCAGTAGTCACAGTCCCTCATGTTTCCCGTTCCCCTGACTCCCTATGGCGGCAGGCTGATAGGGATCAGTTCCCCCGTTTCGGCTGCGCCCGGCCCGGCTGCTGCGCCCGGCCCGCTGCAGCCTCCACGTCAGCTGCGCAACCCACGCCGCCTCCACGTCAGCCGCAGCAACCCACGCCGCCTCCACGTCAGCTGCAGCAACCCACGCCGCCTCCACGTCAGCTGCAGCAACCCACGCCGCCTCCACGTCAGCTGCAGCAACCCACGCCGCCTCCTCGTCAGCTGCAGCCTCCAGTGCCGGCTCCTCGTCAGATGCAGCCTCCAGTGCCGGCTCCTCGTCAGCTGCAGCCTCCAGTGCCGGCTCCTCGTCAGCTGCAGCCTCCAGCGCCGGCTCCTCGTCAGCTGCAGCCTCCAGCGCCGGCTCCTCATCAGCTGCAGCCTCCAGTGCCGGCTCCCCGTTCGCGGCAGCCTCCTGTGCCGGCTCCTCGTCAGCGGCAGCCCCCCGTGCCGGTTCCTCGTCCGCTGCAGCCTCCAGAGTCCCACTCAGGCTCCCCTTCAGCTGCTGAGCCCCGTTCAGGCTCCCCGCCAGCTGCTGAGCCCCGTTCAGGCTCCCCGCCAGCTGCTGAGCCCCGTTCAGGCTCCCCGCCAGCTGCTGAGCCCCGTTCAGGCTCCCCGCCAGCTGCTGAGCCCCGTTCAGGCTCCCCGCCAGCTGCTGAGCCCCGTCCAGGCTCCCCGCCAGCTGCTGAGCCCCGTTCAGGCTCCCCGCCAGCTGCTGAGCCCCGTTCAGGCTCCCCGCCAGCTGCTGAGCCCCGTCCCGGCTCCTCGTCAGCTGCTGAGCCCCGTCCCGGCTCCTCGTCAGCTGCTGAGCCCCGTCTCGGCTCCTCGTCAGCTGCTGAGCCCCGTCTCGGCTCCTCGTCAGCTGCTGAGCCCCGTCTCGGCTCCTCGTCAGCTGCTGAGCCCCGTCTCGGCTCCTCGTCAGCTGCTGAGCCCCGTCTCGGCTCCTCGTCAGCTGCTGAGCCCCGTCTCGGCTCCTCGTCAGCTGCTGAGCCCCGTTCCGGCGCCCTGCCGATGGCCCAAGTCCATGTGGCGGCGGAGCACGTTCCGCGTCCGCCCCAAGTCCAGGTCGCGGCGGAGCGCGTTGTGCGTCCGTCCCCAGTCCATGTCCCGGCGGAGCACGTTGTGCGTCCGTCCCAGGTTCACGTTCAGGCGGAGCAAGTTGTGCGTCCGCCCCAGGTTCACGTTCCGGCGGAGCACGTTGTGCGTCCGCCCCAAGCTCACGTTCCGGCGGAGCACATTGTGCGTCCGCCCCAAGCTCACGTTCCGGCGGAGCACATTGTGCGTCCGCCCCAAGCTCACGTTCCGGCGGAGCACATTGTGCGTCCGCCCCAAGCTCACGTTCCGGCGGAGCCTGTCCCGCGTCCGCTTCCGGTCAAGGATCCGACGGCGCCTGTCCTGCGCCCGTTGCAAGGGCCTGACCCGGCAGCGCTCGACGACCCACGGTCGCTCCTGGCTCCTGCCTCGGTGGTGGACGACGACACGCCGCCGCCTCTCGACTCTGCCTCGGCGGCCTTCGACGATGCGCCGCCGCTTCTCGTCACGGCCTCGGCGGCGTCCGACGATGCGCCGCCGCTTCTCGTCACGGCCTCGGCGGCGTCCGACGGTCCACCGCCGCTCCACGTTCCTGTCTCGGCGGGGCTCGAGGACCAGCCGCCGCTCCACGTTCCTGTCTCGGCGGGGCTCGAGGACCAGCCGCCGCTCCACGTTCCTGTCTCGGCGGGGCTCGAGGACCAGCCGCCGCTCCACGTTCCTGTCTCGGCGGGGCTCGAGGACCAGCCGCCGCTCCACGTTCCTGTCTCGGCGGGGCTCGAGGACCAGCCGCCGCTCCACGTTCCTGTCTCGGCGGGGCTCGAGGACCAGCCGCCGCTCCACGTTCCTGCCTCGGCGGGATTCGACGACCCGCCGCCGCTCCACGTTCCTGACTCGGCGGGATTCGACGACCCGCCGCCGCTCCACGTTCCTGACTCGGCGGGGCTGGACGACCAGCCGTCGCTCCAAGTTCCTGTCTCGGCTGCGTCCGGTCCGCCGCCGCTCCAAGCCTCTGCCTCGGCTGAGCCCCTCGACCCACCGCCGCTTCTCGTCTCAGCCTCGGCGGCGCACTCGATGTGGCGATCTGGGCCTCCCGGACGCCCGCCTGAATGGCCACAGTCGGACTCCCTGGTTTGGCCTCCCGGACGCCCGCCCGAATGGCCACGACTGGACTTGCGGGTTCGGCCACCCGGACGGCCGCCTGAATGGCCACGAAAGGACTCGCTGGTCTGGCCTCCCGGACATCCGCCAGACCGGTTTCGATCACGGGTCGTTGACCCACCGCCCGACCCCTGCCGCCCACCCTCGTTTTTGGACATGGTTTTCTTTTTGTGGGACGTCTGGAATCCGTCCCTTAAGGGGGGGGTACTGTCATGATCCGCGTCGGGCATGACAGGGGTTTTTGTCATTGTTTTCGTCTGCATGTGCTTTTGTTATTGTTTTTGTCACCTTCCTACCATGTGCACTTTTGTTTATGTTTGTCAGGGCGTTTCCCCTCAGCACTCTGTCTCACCAGCCACGCACCTGTTCCCCGTTATCATCAACACACCTGATTCCCATCTGCTCCCCTATTGACTGGACTATTTAAACACCTCACTCCGACAACCCATGGTCGGAACATTTCTCCTGCTGCTTCATTTGGACTGTCACGACCGCTCCCTGATCTCGTTCACGCTCATGTTCTCGCTTCGCTCCCGCTCTTGCTCCCGCTCTTGTCCCTAGTTTTTGTCACTGTCTTCGTTCCTCGGTTTTTGTTCTGTTTAGTCAAGTTTAGTTCGTCATAGTCATTTTGCACCCTGCCACGGTTGTTTGTCCACGCCATGTTATTTGTCCTCATTGATTAATTTAATAAATTCCCTTTAGTTTACCCTTTTCCCTGCTTCCTCGCTCTTTGGGTCCACCCACCTCCTCGCCCACCGGCGAGCAAACCTGACAGTAATATGATCAAACTTTCTCGTCTTAGTTAAGAGTCTAGCTGCTGCATTTTGAACTAACTGCAGACTTCTAATACTAGACATGGGGAGACCCGAGAGCAAAACGTTACAATAGTCGAGGCGAGACGTAACAAACGCATGGATTAAGATTACCGCGTAACACGTTGATAGAATTGGGCGAATTTTAGCAATGTTACGCAGATGAAAAAACGCAGTTCGAGTAATATTTTTAATGTGCATTTGAAATGACATAGTTGCGTCAAATATAACACCAAGATTTTTTGTTGAATCCTTTTGGGTAATATTACATTTATCGATACTCAGAGTGGTGTCTTTGAAAAGGTACAGATGACGCGCTGGTCCAATGATGAGCATCTCGGTTTTATCTGAGTTAAGACGCAAAAAATTGAAAGACATCCATTGTTTAATTTCGGCAAGGCATGCCTCTAATTTATAGCAGTCGCGCGGTATGGTTATAACCAACGGCATGTATTACTGCGTATCATCAGCATAACAGTGAAAACTAATGTTATATTTCCGTATAATATCACCAAGCGGTAGCATGTCGATGCTAAACAATAGAGGTCCAAGTACCGTTCCCTGCGGAACTCCACATGTGATCTTACAAAGATCCGAAGTCGCATTGCCATGAATTACACGGTGCGTCCTCTCCGACAGATACGAATTAAACCAAGAAAGCGCTAAACCTGAAATGCCAACTAAAGGAGTGGAAGAGTTTAAACCTGGCTAGTTTTATTCGATGTCCTGCATCTTGTGTCACTGTTATTCTGTGGAATGCTGTGTGTGTGGCTGGTGAAGTTGGAAAAAGAAAGTGAAAGAATGTGAGGTTTGGGAGGTTTTAGGTCGGTGCCTGGCGCAGACAGATACCTCGAGGGGGAAGGGATGCACAAGAAACTGGACCCTTCAGCCACAAGCAGGAGGGGCCACCACTTGAAGAAAGACCAAGAGAAGCAAGCTAAAGTTAACTGCAGCATACACATAGCCAATAGAATCATGCCAGGATGCCTTTGTCTCTGTGTCATTTGCATATTGTGTCTATAAATTAATGCTGAACAGCGAAGACAGAGAGAGCTGTATTGAGAGGGACCCAAACTCAAGTTGTAGATTTGTGTGTTAGGAATAAATCCACTCGTGTGTGAAAATGCCGGCTTCCTGATACCTTTCTATTGCAGAACGAGCGCGCATATTGTTGGATGAGTGAGAGTTGGGTAAAGTCACAAATTGGAGTCAGATTATTAATTTGAGTTTACATTGGTTTAAAATTAAATTCTAACATTGATTTAAAGATAAATTCCAACACAACTCACGTTTCAAGGCGTTTTAATAATATGTTATGATCAACGGTGTCAAAAGCGGCACTAAGATCGAGTAAGAGTAATATTGATGAGGTCCACAGCTATAAGAAGATCATTAGTAACTTTGGCAAGGGCCATCTCAGTAGAGTGGTCGGCTGTAAAACCCGATTGGAAAGTTTCAAATTGATTATTAGCACTCATATATTCATTAAGTTGTTGCGCTATGACTTTTTCAAGAATTTTTGCAATAAACGGAAGATTTGAAACCGGCCTATAGTTGTTGAGACTCTCTGGGTCAAGGTTTGGTTGCTTAAGTAACGGTCGGATAACGGCGGTCCTAAAAGCTGCTGGTACTTGTTGGAATTTAGCTTTAAATCAATGTTAGAATTTAATTTTAAACCAATGTAAACTCAAATTAGTAATCTGACTCCAATTTGTGACTTTACCCAACTCTCACTCATCCAACAATATGCGCGCTCGTTCTGCAATAGAAAGGTATCAGGAAGCCGGGATTTTCACGCACGAGTGGGTTTATTCCTAATACACAGATTATTATTGATTACATGTGCACCTGGGTCTCGGGTCCCTCTCAATACAACTCTGTACGCCTCTCTTGCCACCAGCAGACGTACTCTACCTCCGAGTTGCCCAGTAATGATTCATACTATACAATATGCAAATGGCACAGCAACAAAGGCATCCTGGCATGATTCTATTGGCTATGTGTATCCTGCAGTTAACTTTAGCTTGCTCTCATTGGTCTTTCTCCCCCGCCGAATCCCGTGGCTCCTCCTGCGTGTGATCTTTTGATGGCTGCTCCTTCATCCACTGCCCCCCGAGTCATCTCGTCTCGCTCAGCACCGTCTGCTTCTAAAACATTCCATTCTTGCACATTCCTGCACCCCACACACCGTTCCGCTCCACCAGTCACACGCTCAGCACTTTACAATCTCACACTTCCATACACTGGATGCAGCAACATCTAATGAACTATGTTCAGCTCAAACTCTTATATTCCTTTAATAGTAGAGAGGACTACAAAAGAAATCCACAGACTTCGAATAAGAGAACCACAGGTTCTGGGACCCAGGGTCAGGGACCCGTATCCACACCAAGTGACGACTTGTTGAACGGAAAGGAAATCCCGACTTAGACCTTTTTTCCTCTGGTGGTACCACATCTAAAAGGTAAGCAGAATACCTGTTACTACATGTCTGAATTCTGCACAATTGGGGAAAAATAAATGTAACAGATGAAAACGGGGATAATTGGGAAATTAAATATTAAAAGTGTGGATTGTGACACGGTGTAAAATCTGGGATTTACGTGTCACGGTGATACGGTGTAAAATCTGGGATTTACGTATCACGGTAATAAGGTGTAAAATCTGGGATTTACTTATTACTAAATTTGTGGTTCTGATACGGTGTAAAATCTGGGATTTACGTATCGCGAAGTCGTAATAAAGTGTAAAATCTGGGATTTACTTAATACAAAAATAGTCTGAGACTATATGTGGTATTGATACGGTGTAAAATCTGGGATTTACGTATCGCGAAGTCATAATAAGGTGTAAAATCTGGGATTTACTTATTACAAAAATAGTCTGAGACTATATGTGGTATTGATACGGTGTAAAATCTGGGATTTATGTATCGCAATTTGTGTGCAAGTGTAAGCAGTGTGATTGGTGTGATATAATTTGGACTGTTTTGTTTGATATTTGGCTGGGACGCACGGGAGTGGATTGTTCAGGAGGAGTGGAGATAAGTGTGATATGGGGCTCGGTTCCTATGGACTGTATGAAAGTGATGGTGTGAGGCAAGAAATTGATGGACATTATGTGAAGTTGGAGACGCAATTAACGAGTGGAATTGAGGAGAAAAAAGATAAACAAACAAAAAGAAAGAGCAAAAGAGAGGTATCGGAAGGTGTTGTTGAAATTACAAATGGATGACCACATGGGATATGATTAAATTGGCTAAGCAGGTGCAATAGAAAGAGAGGAAAATTTTGAATGACATCAAACAATTGAATAGGGGCAAAAGATAAAGCTAAATGGATTCGGAAAGGTAAAATGGAAAAAGAATTGGCAATGGTGGAGGAGGACAGACGTAGTGTGCATCAATTGGCGACAGTGGCGACAGCATTGGCAAACATAAAATTGGAAGAAAAGGTTGAGAAGGTTGTGAAAGTGGATAAGAAGGAGAGGCACGTGAGAAAAAGGAGATGTTGAATGTTGTGGAGGGTTGTGCAAGTGACAAGATTGGTAAAGGGTGATATTGTACTGGTCGTTGAACCTTTGGCGTATATTTGTAGTCAATCATGTATGTCAGGGGTTTCCAGGCAAAAAGAAAATGGCAAAAGTTATTCCAGTTTTGTTATATTATTGATTGAGCTCACTTTGCTTGTTGGTGCTCGGCTCGGCTGGTTAGCACGTGGCTGCGGCCATCCAGAGTGGAGTCGTTTTAAGAATACTGTTCTGAATATTACAGTTTGAAAATTGACAAGTTTAGTTAGGACTACTTATTTTGAGACTATTGTCATTGATATGGGCCTACTATTATTTTAGTAGTTTTCTAAATCTGGTCACGTAAAATGTTCCTGTTCTATTGGCAGATAATATTATTTATTTTACTTTTGATTTTTCCGAGTTAATATTTTTTCCCTTATGAATTCCAGACAAATAGGAGGGGAAAACACTGAGGCCCTGAGTGGCCCGCGGCCCCTATGTTTGTTTCCATACAACCCATCCCTTCACAGCCCAGTTTGTCTCTTTTCATGACACTCATCTCCTCACTGTGTGTGTGTGTGTGTGTGTCTGTGTTCCCTTTGGCTGATAAACATAGCTGGTTGTTTGGTCTACGATAGTTTTGTTTACTTTCTTTGCTGCCTACTCTCTGTAGGTTATTGTTAATTTGATTCTCCTTGTGATGTGGCATGAAGAAAAATTTTTAAGGATCCATTGGCATAAATAAAGAGGAATTTGTGTTCCCCATAAGAAAATATGAGCCTTGATAGGAGATTGGTTTACCAAATATAAAGTTGGATTAAAAAGTTCTGTAGATGATTTATTAACTGATGTGAATTAAATGTGACAAAGGTGGAAGACAGATGTTTTATGACTGTACGACGCGAACTCTGACATGACAACTTTTAAGGGACATGACAGCATTTCCATAAATGCCAGACTGCTAACATCCACAACTATGAGGTGTTTGACGTCACAGGTGCAGGATCGTCAGCCACGTCCAGGAGAAACAACATCACGGGGACTGAATGGTAAAATCAAGAGAACCACAGTTGTAAACTTCGGCATACGCTGGCTGAATTGAGGCAAAATTAAGGATCTGCCAGCACAAATCTTAGTGTAATCAAGGCGGACGCGCCAAGGGAGGGGTCTCGGCGTGGAATTGGAAAGTGGAAATTATCTTTTTGGGTAAGGAATTAGATACCTAGAGGTGAATGAAAGTGTGAAAGAAAAAGTGTTTGTTTGTCTATGTGGTTTGAGTGAGTGTTTATGGGACGGGCGGCCTCAGGAAAGAAACCTGATTAAGTGCACCGACAAGCCCTTACAGTACGTAGGGTGCAATGGGCGGACAGGCCTGATCAACCTGAATCCCTATTGCACTCCCGAGTATTGATTTCCAAATTATTATTGGTGACAGATTGGAGTAATTAAATTCAAGCATCAAGTGAATGGTTCATTGACGTTATTACACAAAATGTATGCAAAACTGAAAGTTTCAGAATGGAGGTAATTTGGCCCTTCTCACTGGCAATTGCTACTCCTCCAGCTCTCTCCACAGGTTTGAAGGGACATGTGACCTGTGTGTCCAGAAGACGCGGAGAACGCTTCAAATAGCGCCTCATCACGCCCATCCCGGAGGTTCTCCTCAACAAAGAGGGAGAATAAGATATAGTTGTTGATTTAGCCTGCTTTTGTGCCCAGCAGGTTTTATGATTCACATTGGGTGCACGACTAGATAACACACACCCAGTCCAGGATAGGGCAAAATTTTGTTGGATTGTTTAGACGTTTCCATGTAATATGGCACCACAGCAGTGATACTTGAAGTTAATGTCAGTTAAGTGGGGCAGTTGCGCTGTTTTCATGAAAAATTACTCACTTAATTCAAGGGTAGGTCCTCCGTAGGGGGATGCGAGAGTTACATTCGGGACAAAATTTACTTGTCAGGAACTGTCCTCACTTGAGGCCGAGGCCAGACTTACAGACCAGCATGATGGTCATCGGCTGAATGGGGACACCTCAGGTGAGATTGGCCGTGCCGTGCATCAGAGTATTTCTGGCCCCGTTGGGGCCGATGTTGCTGTGTCTTTCAGATGGGGAGGGGAGGAGACAGGCCTGGTCTATGTGGCCAGGACGAGACGTGAATGGAGTGAGCCTTCCGGAAGTGACCCGTCCAATAATGTCGTCATTACACAGCTGTTCCAGTGGGCCGTCCTCATGGGCGTGCCCCTTCCGGGTGCAGACATCATGCGAAACAGTCCATCAATGAAAAAATGCTAATCGGTCTAAGTAGAGCACATTTTGTACATAATTTTGCACAACATCAGAAAAGGAAAATATGGGATTGGATTAAGGAGCGTTACTAAAAATTGTTGTACTTGCAGGTTTAGGAGGCCAAAAGAGATTAAAAGAAAAAAAAAAGGGAGGGGAGGATCTAATGCAGCCGTTGACGACTACAGGTCCCATTGCACCTGTTCCTTCCACTTCTGCTGCTCGTAGGCAAGGTTCGGGTGACGCGGCGCCACAGCAGACCGGCTGTCCATAGCAGGGCGGTCAACGAGGTCGGGATTGCGGTAACAGAGGTAGGGGTGGTTATAGACGGGGGTTGTGAGTGGGGTGTGCTCTTGCTGCAGGGTGTGGGGTCACTGGGTGATGAGCTGTCCATACCGAGACACTTTCTGGAATCTTTCATCCTCTGGTCCGGTGCCATGTCTGTCACAAAGAGCTCCACCAGCGCAGGGGGCGCCACCGTTACCCACTCCCAACGCACTATGGACACCAACCCGCTGGTACCCCATTCCATGACAGGGGGCCACGGAGCTTCAGCGTTCGAGGACTGGCAGGTCCCTGCATTCCGGGGACGGTGGATGGACAAGTTTTCGATGGTGCTGGATATTAGGGCGAGCTATGAGCTCCTTCCGCATCTCCCAGTGAGCCTTGTGGACTCTCGAGATTGCCTGAGTCACTGCCCTAGACTGAACGAACACTGGAATTTGAGTGGCATTTCTGGATGGAACTGAACTTGACTGTGCACATCCTTCGGAGGGAGCATATGTCGTGCTCTCTTCCTTCCCAGTGGCTGAACTAAACTGAAACATCTGAGGGCAGCTCTGAAACCTGGTTCCCATCCTCCCGCGGTGGGTATGCCCTGTTCCTGCTCTGGTCTGAGTGGTGTAGCAACCTCCACCCATTCAATTCACCAATTGACATTACATTGTACATGTGGTCACACATGGTTTGGTTTATCAAAATGCATTCATCTAAATTTAGTCAGGAGTAGATCTTCCATTAGGATTATATATTTGTTATGTCTACCGGCGTTGCCTCGTACGCCTGCCTTGTCCCTGAGCAGCGGAAATGGTATGAATTGTTTACTTTCGCCGAGCCACAAATCACATTGAATATTGATGCACATCATCATACAAAAGATCTAGGCCCCATAGTTGTTGAATACTCCGCGTCACTATCAGAATATCATATTTTAACACCCACTACAAATTCTTCGGTTTCGGCAACATCCAAAATTTCACAAGACGGGTCACTCGGAAGAGGTAATTCTGTGTGTGTGTATTGTTTTTACTGTCTCTACACCCTCCCCAGTTGACAGAAGCAGTGTGGGCACGGCCTGGAGGTGGATTGAAGCATTCGGGAGACAATGGGAGGTGAAGACTGCAGCGGTCTTGGAGCTGTCTATGTCTTGGAGAGCACCCATTCTTCCCGTTAAAAAAAAAAAAAAGGTTTAATTTGGTATCTGCGTTATTATAGTTTTGGGATTTTTTATTTTAAGCATAAATGGTTACTATTTCATTTGGGTTGCTTTAAATATTTGTCAAAAAACAGTCAAAATTAGAGCGTTAGCTCGAGGCTTAAATTGTAATCTCTAAACACAGTTAGATATTTGAACTCAGTGAACAAAATTTTATTTAATTCAGGAATGATTTGCCCATGTTGCGAAGCCAGATTCTAGTGTTGTGCCATATTAGCTGGATATCATTAGGACATTATTGCGAACCAACACTGCTTGTGGTGATTATCAGCAAAACTAAATGTATACGTTGGAGAATTGTTTCTGGGGTCAATGCCTGTGAGGATGACACGGTCTAGATTATATTCGAAGAAAGCTATTACAACAGTCTGGGAATTGAAATAGATATAATATTTGGTGGGTTTACGTTAATTAAAATATATTATTCAAGTGACTGACACAAGCTTCACAAACAAATTGAAAAAGGTGATTGAATACAATTAATTATGGTATTATTGCGATTATTTAGCATGCATTTTTTTGAAGGATTGTATAACGATTGCTGGCATTATTGTAAACACTTACGGGACAGAAGGTCAAATATTTCATTTAGCAGGTTCATATTTACTAAATATGTTAAACATTAATTAAACAGAAAGCATTTATCAAATGAAAATACGGTGCAATTAGATACAAAAGGTTGTCAGTGGTTCTATTACACACAACTTCAACCCGCACCGGAGTTCTTTCCCCGATATGGTGAGCCTGAAGGTTGACCGCCCGGATGGGCAGGTCAAGAGAGGGGGAGATACTGACCAATTGAAACACATACAAATCATACATAAAAATGGACACGGCTGTCCTTTTCCTTATTATTTCTGAATGATAGGCTTGCTTTCTACGCTTTTAGTATGTTTGCTTCTAATCTATGAGACTGTTTTTTAGACAGATGGAGGGGAGACAAAAATTGTGATGTTACAGTACCACTGCAACCAGACGGTCATGTACGAGGAACGGGAGGACAGCTCGGATAGGTTGACAGACGCACAGGTGATATTGTTTCATAAAATTTGTGACCAAGAGCCCGAGGTTGGTATATATGCGAAATTATTCAATCACAAAATTTTACGTGTTTGAAGTTGAATGGAGCAGGACACACAATTGGACAAATACCGCGGGATTGGTGTGAAACGAATGTGTCTCTTCCAGCAGGACCCCCGCTTTCCCGTGCAGACGTCTGGTTGTGTTATGGTGGAAAATTTCTATCCGACAGGCTGCCGACCAATGCCTCTGGCAGGTGTGCCCTGGTGACTTTAATTATGCCGGTGAGTGTGACACCTGTAGATTTGGACCAGTTAAATTGGGATCAATTTGAGGCGGTACATAAACAATTGTCAAAAACTTTATTGATAATGTTTCAAAATAGGATTGCTTTAGATAGGTTATTGGCTGAAAAACAAGGAGTGTGCGGGATATTTCGGGATCATTGTTATAGTTTCATCCCAAACAACACGGCACCGGATGGGCGTCTCACCAAGGCATTGGAAGGTTTGCAAACTTTGAACAAGAGGATGAAAGAACATTCAGGTGTAGATTCGGAAATGTGGTCAGGATGGTTGAATGTCTTTGCTAAATGGACAGGTCTGATTAGCTCTATATTAATCTCAGTGGCAGTATTTACGGCTAATTATGGTGCTTTGCAGATGTTGTTGTATACCTTGTATCAGATCTCTTACAGTTAAAACCCTCGAGCGCACCTTGGGCCCGCTGCCACCGAGTGGCAAGTACATGATCCCCCTGTCGGACCCAGAGCCGGTTCCTCTGGCAAACAGAAGGTCCATGGGGTCCAGCGGAGTAAGTGGTAATGGCCTCAGTTGTTTGAGGCCATGATAGGGAATAAATTTTAGATATCATTCTACATTTTTTATTTTTTACTGTTATTATTTTTCTATTATTATTTTGGCGGGGGTGATGGCCTCAATTCGCTGAGGCCATGAGAGGGATTAAAGGATTTTATAAGCTTGACTACAAGTGACATGTATTCAGTTTAATACAAGAAAGATATATACTGATTGGGCTTTAAATCAATGCATGAGAAAAGGTCAGGCCAGGTTGTGTGAAATGCATGGGTGGCAGATGTTTTGTGCAGGATGAGCCGCACGTCGGAGAACTGAGTGTGCAGACGCGAAGGGTCCCGGACTTCGATCAAGGCCACCCGGCTGTTGTTGTGTGAGATGGTCACACGGTCGACCGTGAGAGCAGAATAACAGATCCAGTGGTTCATCGGCAGTGGAGCGCACAAACAACTGCCATGGCGCGCACCGTGGGAAGAGCCGACACGTCACCTTGCGGGCAGAAGACGTCCACTAAGAGAAAGCTAAAGTTAACTGCAGATGACACATAGCCAATAGGGGAAGAGTAGGAAGTCTTGGCTTTGTTTGCTGAAATGTATAAATGATCCTGGGCAACTTAGGGGGGGGGGGGGGGGGGGGGTTCCTGTTGGTTGCTGTAACCTGGCCTCTCAGACTTTGTACTAGATCTCCTGTTAGGAATAAATCCACTCCCGTGTAAAGTTGCCGGCATCCTGGTCATCTTTCTCTCAAAACGAGCGCGCATAATTGTTGGATGAATGGAGGTTGTGTTTGGTTAACCATTAATGGAGTCAGATAATTAATTCGAACTATTTTGGTAAACTTTTGGTACATTTAAAGTTAAAAACTCCAACAATAGTCAAATGTATGAAATCCTTTAAGTGTAACCAAAGTTTGGACCATGCTAATGACAAGACCCTCAGGAGATGAATGCAGGAAGATTGGATCAAGGCTGCAACAAAGGAGGTGTGAACGAGACACCTCTGAAACAATGGACTTTCATGCCGGAACAACAAAAGTCATGCTGGTGGCTCCTATCAGTCTACCCTTTGCTCTGTGTTTAGATCATGACTGCCATGATTACATTATCCTTTATACTATAGCCGTGGTAAGCGATAGATTAATTATATTTAAAACAGACGGTCCTAGGGTCGTAAACAGTTCTTTAATTAGTTTGCCAGGAAGCGGATCGAGCACACAAGTTGTCGGTTTTGCCGCACTAACCAATTTTGTTAGGCTTTCAAGAGATATTTTTTTAAATTGACATAAGGTTATCGGACAGTTATCAGCCCTAATGTACCTATTAACACCATTTATCGCGGAATTCGACGGAATTTTAAGAACATTGTCTTTAATCCCATCACGAATACACTCAATCTTCTGAGGAAAGAATTGCATAAAATCGTGAGCTGAATAGGAAGAGCTATCCGAGGTTGGATGCTGTTGCGTTAGCATTGCTACGGTATCAAATAAATATTTAGAGTTGTTTTTATGTAAGACAATTAATCTAGAACAATAATTAGTTATGGCTAGATCAAGCGCTTCTTTGTATATTAGTAAACTATCGCACCATGCCTGACGGAAGACCTCAAGTTTGGTCGCACACCATTTGCGCTTAAGCTTCCTACAAGACCGTTTCAGTATGCGTGTTTCCTCTGTAAACCACGGAGTAAGCCTCTTTGGACGAGTTTTAGTTTTTAAAGGTGCGACGGAGTCAAGCGCATTTAACAAAGCGACATTAAAGTTGTTTGTGAGATCATCAATCGTACCAATATAATTAGGAAACGAAGCAGTTGCTAAAGGGAGTAGCTCAGAGAGCGCAGCGGTGGTTGAGGAGCTAATGTTGCGGCTGCTATAGCTTTGATTATGGTCAGAACGATGACAATGAGCCAAGACTTCAAATTTGATAAAGTAATGGTCAGATATAGCACTAGTATATGGTAATACAATTATTTTTGAGGATGCTAAGCCTCGGGTTAATACCAAATCTAACGTGTTACCATTTATATGCGTTGCTTCATTTATTATTTGCGTGAAACCAAACATATCAATTATTGTCCGAAACGCCACGGTAAGTGGTTCCGACGGGAGATTCACATGAATGTTGAAGTCGCCCATGATAAGTATATTATCCGCATGAGTTACTAAATCAGCTACAAATTCAGAAAATTCATCTAAAAAGCCTGAGTAAGAGCCAGGCGGACGATAAAGAACGGCAAGATAAAACGGCAGCGCGGCTGTGGATCGCAAAATGAGAACTTCAAACGTTTTAAAGGAATTGCTAGGACGAACACTAAGTTTTAGATTAGATTCGGAAATGAGGGCTACACCAACGCCTTTCTTTTGAGGCGCGCAACATGCGAGCTCACGAAGTTTGGAGGCGAAGCCTCATTTCGCGGTAAAAACTGATTCGGTTTTAACCAGGTCTCGCAAAGACCAATCATGTTAAGATTATGGTCTCTAATAAGGTCATTAACTAACAAGGCTTTCGATGAAAGCGATCTAATATTTAAAAAAACGAGTTTCAGTAAAATAGGTCTATCTAAGTTATTCCGCGCAACAGGACTCCTGGTCATAATATTAAGGAGATTGCCTTGCCTAGGTCCCGGATTGTACCTCGAGCAACTATAAACGCGGCGAGAATTTCCGACGGTCGGAATCCGATAGTTATTTACCAGCTTTCGAGTGCTATTATTTTGAGAGAACAGTTCGTCGTCGATAAAACCGACCGAGGAGGAATGCTTAAACCCATCATGTATTGCCACCTCAGTAGAAATTATATCAGTATGAGATGTAACAGCATATGGTGTGTAGCGCTCACATCTAGAAGAAAAGCTATGTGTGTTGTCTAAGTCTAGCATAGCGCTAGTTAGCTCTAGCCTTACAGACTCCATACCCTTCCTTACAGGCTCACTATTCGCCTGCAACCCGACCTGCTCTAATATGAATAGTCATGGAAGGCTCAAACAATAATCTACGTTTCTAGAAAGAGTGATGGCGCCTTCCCAGTTAGGGTGAAGGCCGTCCATCCTCAGCAGGTCGGGTCGGCCCCAGAAAGAAGGCCAGTTATCTATAAACTGCAGTCCCTGCTCACTACAAAAACTAGCCAGCCACCGATTTAGCGAGAATAATCTACTAAACCTCTCATCATTGCCTCTCGCAGGCAAGGGGCCTGTTCCGGCACCGCGCGAGTGGCTGCCTGTTTACAGCAGCGTGGCTCACGAGTGAGCCTTTTTCGTGTGTTTTTTCCTTTACCCTGTTTTATTTTATTTTTACCTCATCTCAGCAATGGACATACAACTTGCAGTGGTTTTACTGCTGTTGGGGGCTGTTTTTTGAGTGATCGTGTCCGGAGACGAAACTCGGAGCTACGGATCGATCGTGTACTCAAGAGCTCCGCTGTTAGCACTCCGTGCTAACCCCGCGTCGGCTCCCGGAGCGAGACCCGATATCCCCCGCGAGCTGAGGAGGAAGAGACGGGGATGTCGTGTGGGGGCAAAACGCCAGGCAAGGAGGAGACGATACAACCCCGTCCTCCCGTCCGTTATTATGGGGAATGTTAGATCCCTCCCCAATAAAATGGACGAGCTAACAGTGCTAACTCGGCACGAGAGGATTGTCCGGGAGGCTAGCTTGCTGGTGTTCACGGAGTCGTGGCTAACAGAGCTAACGCCGGACGCCGTCGTGGAATTGGACGGCTTCCAAATACTACGCGCGGACAGGACACTGGAGAGCGGTAAGAGGAAAGGGGGAGGGCTGGCTGTGTTTGTTAATGATAGATGGTGTAACCCTGGGCACATAACTGTTAAGGAACAACTTTGCAGTCGGGACATTGAGCTGATAGCTGTTAGCATGCGTCCGTTCTATTTACCGCGTGAGTTCAGTCATGTGATCGCGGTGGCGGCGTACGTGCCACCCTCTGCAAACAGTGAGACAGCCTGTGACGTACTGACTGCAGCTATGAGCAGGCTACAAACACAGCACCCAAATGCCTTGCTCCTTATCTCTGGTGACTTCAATCATGCTTCTCCTTCCTCCTCTCTGCCTTCATTCACACAATATGTAACCTGCCACACCAGAGACAATAAAATATTGGACCTTTTCTATGCCAACCCCAAGGAGGCGTACACATCACTGCCCCTCCCCCCGCTGGGCAAAGCTGACCACAACTTGGTTGCTCTCCTGCCTATGTACAAACCTCTGGTCCGCAGGCAGCCAGCTGTGACACGCACAGTTCAGCGATGGTCCGGAGAAGCCGAGGAGGCCTTAAAGGACTGTTTCAACACAACTGTGTGGGAGGTATTCAGCGAAGCTCACGGTGAGGACATTGATGGTCTAACAGACACAATTACAGACTCTCTCCCCTCTCTCTTCACAGGCTCCATTTCCCAGCCTCATCACACAGCCACCACTTCCTCCTGCTCAGCCTTGTTCCTCACAACATCTCAGGTGAAGAACCAGCTGAGGAAGATGAAGGCGAGGAAGGCAGCAGGCCCAGATGGGATTAGCTCCCAGCTCCTCAAATCCTGCGCAGACCAGCTGTGTGGAATCGTCCAGCACATGTTCAACCTGAGCCTGAAGCTGGGCAGAGTCCCCCAGCTGTGGAAAACATCCTGCCTGGTTCCGGTTCCAAAGACACCCCATCCGAAGGAGCTCAACAACTTCAGACCAGTGGCGCTGACGTATCATCTGATGAAGACCCTTGAGAGACTGGTCCTCGGCCATCTGCGCCCCCTGGTCAGCTCCTCAATGGACCCACTCCAGTTCGCATACCAGCCTGGCATCAGTGTGGATGATGCCATCATCTACCTGCTCCACACTTCACTCTCCCACCTGGAGAAGGCGGGGGGTACGGTGAGGATCATGTTCTTTGATTTCTCAAGTGCTTTCAACACCATCCAGCCCGCCTTATTGGGAGACAAGCTGGAGCAGGCGGGAGTGGCCCACCACCTCATCACATGGATCCACGACTACCTCACAAACCGGCCACAGTACGTGAGGACACAGGACTGTGTGTCTGACGTGCTCCTCTGCAGCACGGGAGCGCCGCAGGGAACTGTTCTGGCTCCCTTCCTGTTCACCCTCTACACCTCAGACTACAAATACAATTCCACAACCTGTCACCTACAGAGGTTCTCTCATGACTCTGCGATTGTCGGCCTCATCACTGACGGTGACGATCGGGAGTACAGAGGGGTTACGCAGGGGTTCGTGGACTGGTGTCAGCAGAACCGCCACAGAATCAACGCTGGGAAATCCAAAGAGCTGGTGGTGGATTTCCGCAAGCGTCGGCACTCTCCACCTGCACCAGTGAATATCCAAGGAACAGACGTTGAGAGGGTCTCAACTTACAAGTACCTGGGTGTTCATCTGAACAATAAACTGGACTGGAGCGACAACACAGACGCTCTCTATAGGAAGGGTCAGAGCAGACTCTTCCTACTCAGGAGGCTGAGGTCCTTTGGCGTTTGGGGAACACTCCTCAGGAACTTCTATGACTCGGTGGTTTCATCAGTCATCTTCTATGGAGTGGTCTCCTGGGCAGGAGGCATCTCGGGCCGGGACAAAAAGAGACTGGACAAACTAGTGAGGAGGGCCACCTCTGTCCTGGGCTGCTCCCTGGACTCTGTGGACTCAGTGGGGGGCAGGAGGATGACGGCAAAACTGTCATCAATGCTGGACAACCAAGCCCACCCACCCAATGACTTTCTGAGAACACTCCACAGCTCCTTCAGTGATAGACTGTTACACCCTCGCTGTACCAAAGAGAGATTTCGCCGCTCCTTCCTGCCGACTGCTGTCAGACTTTTTAACAAGAACATTGGGTCAGGCCTACAAACGGGAGGGCATTAGTTCAATTGTGCAGTCCTAGGATGCAATATACACTACTACTGTACTTTCAGCCAATGGTGTACTTAAATATTGACCAATGATGTATTTTGTTTACCATTACAGTATTCTTATAACAGTACTTCTATCACTGCAGCATTTCTACCATTGCAGGACCTTCACTATTACAGTACTTTTATCATTGCAGTACTTTTATCATTGCAGTATTTTTCTATTGTTGCAGTACTTTTACTATTACAGTACTTTTACCATTGCAGTATATTTTATCATTGCAGTACTTTTTACCATTACAGTACTTTTATCATTGCAGTATTTTCTATCATTGCAGTACTTTTCTATCATTTCAGTACTCTTACCATTACATTACTTTTATCATTGCAATATTTTTGTCATTGCAGTATTTTCAATCATTCAGTAGTTTTTATCATTACAGCGTTTTCCCCTCTGTATAATGGACAGGCATTAGGAGTGTTTCCTTACACTTAGATACGTTTATACTGTGTATATTTGCATGCTTTTTATGAATGTCTGCTGCTAATGTTATACATTAACGGCTACATTACGCCGCCGACTCTGTGTGATCTATTTCTTTGCTGCTGTAACACCTCAAATTTCCCCATTGTGGGACTAATAAAGGACATCTTATCTTATCTTATCTTATCTTAGAGACAATTACTCGATGCCGACTCATCTTTCTGGCGAGATCACAAGTCCTTGCTATGTTTTTCTTTGTGATCTCTGATTGCTTCATCCTAGTGTCATTGGAGCCAACGTGTATCACTATATCTGAATAGCTGGCGTTGTTTGCACTGCGCTGGTGTCTAGGTGTCTTGCGCGCTAGCTCCATAAGATTAGCTTCTATGTCGGGTGCTCTGGCCCCAGGAATACACATTACTGTGGCTGGATTTTCAAGGTTAATGTTGCGGGTAATGGTGTCACCTGTCACTAAAGTGCGGGAGCCATGAGACCGAGGTGGAATGGAACTGCTATGTGTCTTAACAGGCTCACCGCGATTAGCAAGTCGTTTACGGCCAATGCTAACCGGACTAGCAGGTTGGCTACAACCCGTGCTAACAGTCGTGTCCGCCACATTTACGCTTACCACATTACTCTGCTCTAGCTGGCGGACACGTCCCTCTAGCAGGGAGAGTCTTTCCATGAGAATGGTGCAAGTGTTGGATGTAGTGGTGCACAAAACCATAGTTGCGTTTACTCGCCCGGTGGATGAAAGCGGAGGATCAGATTAACTCACCTAATTAGTTTATGATTGGTGTCGATGTGCTGCAGAAAATGTGGGCCTTGAACACTGTATTTTCGACGAACAACACAGCCCATACTTGTTCGTCTTGATAAGATGCCCTGTGTATCCACCCAATGCGTCGAGGCCTTTAGTCTGGTCCATTGTATACAGTGACCCTCTGCTTCAAGACACCCCTTGACAATCTAATAACCAGCATGAGGGAGTCTCAATTTGATGGCTCTCACCACAGTATCAAGGGCATCATCAGTCATGGTGGAATACAGGTCTCTAACATAAATATTATACTCCCACATCCTCCTGTAGCTGGTTCTTCTTCACACACCAAGAATGTCTGCTACATATGTGGCAGGGAGGCCAAGACGAAAGAGCCTTTGTGACCTGCAGTTTAAATCGTCCATTGAGACCCATGCGCCTAACCACCAAATTTGAGGAGGGAAGTCTATTCCGCTCCTCAAATAAGTAGCTCAGATGTTCGATGGCATCATGAATACCACTAGGTAGGGCTACATTCTCCATAGCATTCATAAAGGTTCTTTCTTGGATCACTATGTATTCTAAATAGTCAATATCAGGTGGCTTGTATTTGAGGGCACACCGAAGTCGTTCGTTTAGCCTGGCCAGGCAGTCCTGAATGACATTGTTCTGCAAAATCAATGAAATTAATTGTTGACATGCACCAATATGTCTCCACAAGCTAGTTGCAATATGTATATATATATATATATATATATATATATATATATATTCTATATATATATTTATATATATTTATATATATATATATATATATATATATTTACATATATTTATATATATATATATAATTTCGCGTTTGTTTTAAAATATTTACAAGCATGGATTTTAATGCTGTTAGATATTAAGATGTAAACTTTAAGTGGGTAACGACTAACTGACTTGTTCGGTCAGTGCTTTTTGCAGAGGAAACGATGCTACAAAAACAGGCAAGACGTTGTTGAAACATGTGGAAAATGAGCCTTACCGTATTTATCCCAGCATCATCCATGGTAATGCAAATTAGTTTCTGCGTCAGCTCTGCGAAATCCGTGCAATGGCGGGTGGCAGAACTCATGACGCAGTTTACGGCCTTCCAAAAGAAGGTGCTGATTGGCCGAAGAGGAGATCGATGTATCTGGAATCCATTGCTCATCCTGGAGGCACCTCTGTGGCCTGATAGTTGTGCCAATAGAAACTGAATATTTTAATTGAAAACTGAATATTTGAATTGAAGACGGGATATTTGAATTAAAAACTGAATATTTGAATTAAAAACTGAATTATTGAATTACATTAATTGTAAATGGAAAATTCTGATTAAAATAAACAATACATATACAATTGCTGTTATTCAATAATTCAGTTTGTAATTCAATAATTCAGTTTTCAATTCAAATAATCAGTCTTCAATTCAAATATTCAGTTTTTAATTTAAATATTCAGTCTTCAATTCAAATATTCAGTCTTCAATTCAAATATTCAGTTTCTAGTGGCACAAATATCAGCCCATATTAACTGTTCATCAATGACTGGCATTACAACTGATATTAAAAAAAATATTAAGAATTCAGTTTTCGTTATCCCGCAACCAGACAAGGGCTGGGGAACACTAGATGACCCCAGGTATCCAACCCAAGTACTTTCAGTAAAATCTGATGTGGTATTTCAAAATAAAAGGCCAACGAAATCTCAAAACATTACCTTTGCACCCGATTTAAAAAAAATCATTAAACATTCAGTTTTCGTTATCCCAGAACCAGACTACTGCTAGGGCACACTAGGCCACCCCAGGTATCCAACCAAAGTACTTTAATCAAAATCTGATGTGGCATTTCAAAATAAAAGTTAAAAGGAATCTTAAAAATTTCACCCTTACACCTGATTTCGAAAAATCATTAAAAATTCAGTTTTTGTTTTCCCGCATCCAGACTATTGCTATGGCACACTAGGCCACCCCAGGTATCCAACCAAAGTACTTTCATCAAACTTTAATGTGGCATTTCAGCATAAAATTCAAAAGAAAACTAGAAATTTGACCTTTACACCTGATTTTGAAAAATCATTAAAAATTCAGTTTTCGTTATCCCACAACCAGACTACTGCTGAGGCACACTAGACCACCCCAGGTATCCAAGCAAAGTACTTTCATCATAATCTGATATGGCATTTAAAAAACAAAAAGGCCAAAGAAATGGCAACTTTTGACCATTACACCCAATTGCGAAAAATCATTAAAAATTAAGTTTTCGTTATCCCGCAACCAGACCGGTGCTGGGGCACACTAAGCCACACCAGGTATCCAACCAATGTACGTTCATCAAAATCTGATACCTGGGATGGTCTAGAGTGCCCCAGCAGTAGTCTGGTTGCGGTATAACAAACATTGAATTTTTATTGATATTTCAAAATCACATTTGTCAAACTTTGAGATTTCTTTGGCCTTTTATTTTGAAATGCCACATCACATTTTGATTAAAGTACTTTGGTTGAATACCTGGGGTGGCCTAGTGTGCCCCAGCGTTGGTCTGGTGGCGTGATTACGAAAACTGAATTTTTAATGATTTTCCAAAATCCAGTCCAAGGGTCAAATTTTGAGATTTTCTTTTGCCTTTTATTATTAAATGCCACTTCAGATTTTAATGAAAGTACTTTGGTTGGATACCCGGGGTGTTCTAGTGTTCCCCAGCAGTGGTCTGGTTGCGAGATAACGAAAACTTAATTTTTAATATTTATTTTCAAATCAGTTGTAATGTCAACCATTTTCTTCTATTTATACTTATCTTTCTATCTCAATTCAGAACATTTCTTGGTGCAATTCTGAGACAGTTTGCATTCTCCCTGGGTGAAAAGAGAAGTTTAATAACATTATTTTAAATCCAAATCACTGACGTGCATACATGACTTTGTGAGCTTTTATTTTGTAGGTGGCCAACAGCAAGCGCGTTCGGCGCATTACCGTAATTCACCGTGAAGCACAGTATTCAAAAAATACAGTGGCGGCTGGCTTGACTTTGTCTTTGCTAGTGGAGGCTGGCCTGACTGCAGTAAAAAAACTGGCAGAGTTAGGGGCTCACGAGGACCGGACGTGGAGACCCCTGTCATAGAGGTTGATATAACGTTCCAAGCCCAGATAAAAATGGGTGTGTTGAGTCAGGAAGGGTATCCAGCTTACAAATGTACCAAAAGACCGTAATCACTGAGAGGAGCAGTTTGCAAGCGTGTGCGCATGTAGAAAATGTTATTTTTTTGTCAGGGTTGGTTCTGTGTCTCCAACACTTGCAAAGATATTTGCCAGACATTTAAAAAATATCTCGTGGCCATATGAACTATGCTCAAATCTTCTTTTTCAGAACAAAAACGATTAGAGACCATTAAAATGTGGGTGAACTGGTAACACTTTATTTGAATGTGGGTTCATAAGACTGTCATAGTCATGACATGACTTCTATCGTGAACATGGATGAATCCTTATGAGGGATGTTATTAAGTGTTATTCGGTAAATTATGTCACTTTCAATGCTGGGTGACATTATTTAAGATGTCTTTGTCATGACAACTTGACATAAACCAAGACAACATAACCTGTCATAAATATTAAGACATAGCAGATCTAATTGTCAAATGTTAAGAAAAACTATTTATCTTTAAAAATTAAACACAACATTAAACTGTCATACATGGTTGGTTTTGCTGTTGGCTGTCATGGGACCATGACTATTGTGTCATGAATATAGTCCTTTCCATTAAGTTTAACTACATGGCCAAATGAGTATGAAACATATTTTCCCTCTTACAGTGATATAATTTGAACTTTCCATTAAGGTGTCATTAAATGTAATTACATGCCAAATCAAATTATAACAGTGTCATGACCGTTTTCCTTGAATTCAAATAAAGTGGAAAGAGTTGAACCTTTCAAAAAGATGTCATTAAATTGAATTACACCAGCATATCATTTATAACAGTGTTGTGACTGTTTTCCTTGATTGCAAATAAAGTGGAAAGCGTTGAACCTTTCAATAATATATGTGTTTTTGCAAAGAAAGAGAAACAGAGCACCTCCAAAGGTCAAAAGCCATTTTCTCGTGCTGAATTGAATATTCCTTTCCATGAAAAATGGACACCCTCCTGTGAGGAGGCATTTAAAATCCTCATTGGAGATTAACATCTGCACCTGTGTTGGGATATGCTGACTCCAAAAAGCCCTACATACTCAGACACATCACACTGGTGAGTCTCCATGATGATGTCGGTCATTTGGGGTACGAGAGGACTGTGGATTTGGTACGTGGACGGTTTTATTGGCCAAGAATGTGTTCCGATGTTGAGGAAAAAAATCAGGAGACGTGAAAGGTGTCTCAGACGCAAGGCAAGGGCAGAGAGGACTGCTCCCCTTGTCAACACAAGAATCACCAGACCTGCATGGACTACCTCTCTTTGGAGCCAGATGGTCATGGTACAAAGAACATACTTGTGATAACTGACCACTTCACAAAATATGCAGTTGCAGTACCCACCCAGGACCAGAAAGAGAAGACAGTCTCCAAGGCACTGTGGAATAATTTCCTGGTATACTTTGGCATACCTGAGCGCTTGCATATCGATCAAGGTCGCAACTTCATATCGGCAGTCATCAAAAGTCTGTGTGACCTCCTGCGAACAAAGAAATCAAGGACAACATCCTACCATCCGCGTGGAAATCCAGTCGAACGTTTTAATCGGACTCTGCTGGCAATGCTAGGGAACCTTGAGGAAGAAGATAAAGTAAGGTGGCGTGACCATGTTCAGCCATTGGTTTACGCTTATAACTGCACAAAAAATTACACTACCGGATTTTCCCCTTACCGGTTAATGTAAGGGAGACAACCAAATCTGCCAATTGATGTAGCCTTTGGATTACATCGGGAAGGAAGAAGGAAAGTCTCACACAGTGAATATGTGAAAAACCTTAGGGAAACACTGGAGGAGAGTTACAGACTGGCTGTCGAGCATAGTGACAAAACAGCACTACGTAACAAACAGAGGTATGACTTGAAGGTCAGAGAATCCACCTTACAAGTTGGTGATCATGTTCTGGTAAAAAATGTTGGCATTCGAGGAAAACACAAACTCGCTGATAAGTGGAGTCAAATGGTCTACAAAGTGGAACACATCATTGACTCTCCAGTATATGTGGTGGCTCCACTCAGCTCCGAAGGTCCAGAGAGGACATTGCACCGAGATTTGCACCTACCTTGCGGGTTCCTTGAACCTCCAAAGTCTGTTATGTCAACAAAGTCTCTCCGAATGTACAAAGGCAGGCATCTGACAAACCCTCCCAGAAGAACCCAGCTCCTCAAGTTGAGGAGGAGGCAGATCATCTGCATGATAGTGGTGAGGAGATGGGATTCCAGTTCCCATCAGTAAGCCAAAGTGGATTTACTGTTTGTATGACATGCCCAAGCCTGGGACTAAGCCACCCGCGCAGTCGGCTGTGGATCTTGAAGGGTCAAATCTTAACCCTCTCGCTGAGTTTTGTCCCCAACAAGTAAATGAAGAGGAACACTCGCTGAGTTCTCCTGGCTCAAGCGTGGAGGCGGATGTGGATATTACCTTCCCTGCTGACCCCTTGCCTGTGGATGGAAATTACCAACCTTTAGATACCTCACCTCCCGAAACAAACTTACCTGCTCATGTACCTGTGAATGAAGGTCAGACAGTGTCCAGTGAACCAGATAGAACAGAAATTGAAAAACCAGAACTGACCAGCCAGACACAGGAAGTAACGAGAGAAGACGAAGGTGAAACTGTTGCAGCGGAGAATGTATTGACAAATCCTGGTTCTACTCAGGATAAAGCACAATCAGAGGCCAGATGACCAACCAGAACTAGAAAAGAGCCTAATAGGTTGTCATACAAAACCCTTGGAAATCCTTTGATCCTCGTCATGCAGTCAATAATGCGTAGTCTTGACCAAGTTTTCACAGAAGCCCTTGATTTTCCTCATCTACCTTCCTCTTGCACCGATCCAGTTATTGACGTTTGAGTGTGAGTTGACATGCATAGACGCATGCCAATTAGGGCGGGTGGATGTAACCCTTATAAAAAGTACAGTAGATTAACTATTGTTATTTTAGTTTCATGATTAATATTTTCAATTGAATCCCTTGAGTTTAATGAGAACCGTTTTGAGATTGACTGTAGTGCTTTAAAGTAGTCACTAGATGACACTTTAGATTAGAAATCCCTTTATTGTCATTGTACTCAATAGTGCAACGAGATTAGAGAGCTCCCCTCTCCAGTGTAATACAACAAATACAGACAAATATATAAATTAGATAAATAAGAGAGTGCAATGGAAAATAATACTGAATAGGGTATATAAAAACACATCACAATGCTTTTCTGCAAGGTAAGGGTGGTCTCGTGTGTGTGTGAGAGTTCAGAATAGAGATGGCTCTCGGAAAGAAACTGTTTCTCAGTCTATTGGTCCTCGATTTGATGCATCTGTAGCGCCTGCCAGAGGGCATCAGGTCGAACAGGTGGGAGTTTGGGTGGATATTGTCTTTGACGATGTTGAGAGCCCTGCTGAGGCACCGGGCGGTGTAGATGTCCGACAGTGAGGGGAGAGGGCAGCCAATAATCCTTTGCGCTGTTTTGACTGTCCTCTGGAGCCTCACTCTGTCCGCCTCAGTGCAGCCGCTGTACCAGGTGGAGACACAGTACGTCAACAGGCTCTCGATGGACGAGTGGTAGAAGGCCAGCAGCAGCTTCCTGTTCAGGTTGAATTTCCTGAGGACTCTCAGGAAGTGCAGACGCTGGTGGACCTTCTTTACCACTGCTGTGGTGTTGTGAGTCCAAGAAAGGTCATCGGAGATGGGTACACCCAGGAACTTGAACGTGTGGACCCTCTCCACACACACGCCTTCGATGCAGAGGGGGGGCGGTACCGTCTTGTTCCTCCTGAAGTCGACGACGATCTCCTTTGTTTTTGCAATGTTGAGTTGCAGTCTGTTGTCCTCGCACCAAGCCGTCAGCCTCTTTACCTCCTCTCTGTAGGCTGTCTCGTCACCTTCCGAGATCTGACCGACCACTGTCGTGTCGTCAGCAAACTTGACGATGGTGTTGTTACCGTGGGCCGGGCTGCAGTCGTAGGTGTAGAGGGCGTATAGGAGAGGGCTCAGCACGCATCTTTGAGGGGAACCGGTGCTCAGCATGCGGGTGGAGGACGTGTAGGGGCCGAGCAACACAGTCTGGGGTCTGTTGGTCAGAAAGTCCTTAATCCAGATGCGTGTGAGGGCAAGGAAGCCGAGAATGTCCAGTTTGGCGACGAGGATGTCTGGGATGATCGTGTTGAATGCCGAGCTGTAGTCCACAAAGAGCATCCTTGCATAGCTCTGCTGTTGTTCCAGGTGGCCCAGCACAACATGCAGAGCAGTGTCGATGGCGTCCTCAGTGGATCTGTTAGCCCGGTATGCAAACTGGTAGGGGTCCAGAGTGGGAGGAAGGCAGTCCCTGATGTGCTGGAGAACCAGCCTCTCGAAGCACTTCATGATGACTGGTGTGAGAGCAACAGGACGGTAGTCATTCAGGTGGACGGTGGGGGACTTTTTGGGGACAGGAATAATGGTTGAAGTTTTCAAGCAGGAGGGGATGACTGCTTGAGTCAGGGAGCCGGTTGAAGATCCTGCAGAAAACATGTGACAGTTTGTGGGCACATGCTCTGAGGACCTTGCCTGGTATTCCGTCGGGTCCAGTAGCTTTCCTGGGGTTAACAGCGCCTCACATCGTGTTCCTCTACGGTGAGTGGGGGGGAGTTGGAGCATGAAGTGCAGGGGTGTGACAGTTGGGGGCGAGTCAAAGCGAGCGAAGAAGCAGTTAAGCTACTCTGCCAGCGATGCACTCGGGTCTACAGAGGTCGTGCTGCTGCCACGGAAGTTGTTGATGCTCCGTAGACCCTGCCACACCTCCCGTGGTCTGTTGCTGGCAAGGTGGGCCTCCAGCCTCCCCTCGTAGATTGCCTTGGCTAGCTTGATGCCTTTGCTCAGGTCAGCACGAGCCACCCTGTACTGGGCTTTGTCGCCCGACCTGAAGGCAGCGTCACGGGCCTTGAGGAGAGAGCGGACCCTGCTGGACATCCAGGGCTTCGCATTTGGGAAGGTCCGTATGGTCCTGTGTAGGGACACAGTTTCCATGCAGAACTTGATGTAGTCCAGTACACAGTGCGTGTAGACATCAAGGTCCTGATGATCAAAGAGGTCCCAGTTGGTGTCTTGAAAGCAGTCCTGTAATTCATTCATGGCGTCATCACGCCAGGTTTTCACAGTCTTTGTGGTGGGCCTGAATCTGCGCCTGAGAGGGGTGTACGCAGGTGCGAGCTGCAAGGACAGGTGGTCTGACTGGCCGAGGGGGGCGAGTGGGAGGGCCCTGTATGCGTGCTTGATGTTGGAGTACACATGGTCGAGAGTGTTGTCTCCCCTCGTTGGGCACTTGACATACTGGTGAAACTCTGGGAGTACAGTCTTTAAATTGGCCTTATTAAAGTCTCCCGCTACTATGTGAACGCCATCAGGGTGGGCCCGCTGATGTTTATTGATGACGCACGCGAGCAGCGAGAGCGCCGTGCTAGTGCTAGCGTCGGGAGGGATGTAAACAGCTGCGACGATCACTACCGTTAGCTCCCTCGGGAGAAAATAAGGCCGGCATTTAACGGACATGAACTGGATGTCGGGGGAAGAGTGCTTCTCGACGATCGTTCTATCGCCGCACCAGTTCTCATGCACGTAAACACAGAGCCCCCCGCCCCTTCTCTTACCGGTGGCCCTCGTCCGATCCGCGCGATGTAGCGAGCGCCCAGTCAGCTGGATGCTAGCGTCGGGGATGTCGGCGTGCAGCCAGGATTCCGTGACGACGATAACACTGCTGTCTCGCACATAGCGGTTTCCCAGGATTTGTAATCCCAGCTCGTCGATTTTGTGGACCACGGATCTGGCGTTGGTGAGGTAGAGACTCGGCAGTGGTTGCCTGTGGGGCCGCCGTCGCAGCCGTAGCAAGACACCGGACCTGCAGCCCCGCTTCTGCTTCCTCTCTCTGCGTCGCCTGCGCCGCCTCCCGGTCCCGATGACAAGCCACGGTGAGCCGGGCGGCCTCGCCAGTTCGTCCGGAATTTTGCAATCATAGCAAAATTCCTCTGTGATGGTTATTTCGCATCGATATCCAATGTCCACGATGTCCTGGCGGGTCTATCGATGCTGTGCCTCAGTTGGTGCCAAAAAGAGCAAGCAAACACTAATAAAAAGTAATAAGGAGCACTGGGAGGGAGAGCTGTTAGCAGCTGCGTCCATGCGCGCCGCCATCTTGGATATATATTTATGTCCCCGTTATCCAGCCAATAGGGTGATATGGGCGTTGCAATTAGGGATTGTTATGCAGTTAGAAAAAGCCTATTCTAACCAAAGCACGCTGCAGCCTTAAGAGGAGCTGAGGACTTTTTGGCAAAGAATACTGATATATTTTGTATTTTTCGAGTCCATTCATTGAGACGCCGTTGAGGGAGAGTTTCGGATTGCTCTGACCGGAGGATTTCTTTCGCTTGTTATGATTTACTACGATTGTTTTTTTGGAGTACTGAATCTACATCCTGGAACCGCATTGATCACACCAAAGGTCCCTGTCTGATGCAAGACAGCATTGAAGACCACCTTAAATCTTTATCTTTCTGGAGCGCGACACCTGGACCAGATAAGACTGAACTGCGCAGCTATACACCCTTACATACAAACATACATTCTACCCGGGTAGTACACACACACACACACTCACACACAAACTGAGCGAACGAAAGGACTGCAGTAGTCTAACATAGTCGAACATTGCTTGCTTGCTTGCTTGCTTGAATGCACCACAGTTATAGTTAAGAAATGCTCCAACTGCCGTTTCTGGTGCAACATCAAGTCTACCATACTAACCAGTTTGTCATAGTTGCCTGTTGATGAAAATCACAAGTTACTTCACATCATTTATTTTTTCCGGGAAAGCTCCTAATTAATTACGGCCAATGAAAATAATAATTTATACATTTATTTTTATAAAGTGCATAATAGATGGTGGGTTTCCAGTATGCATTTGTTAGGAAATCGCGCAGCATGCCCTCCTTCTGCAGCAGGGATGCCGCATCCGCTGTCAAATTAATATTCAGTGTGACATTTGTCAACTAAGTGACAGCCATTGTTCGACTAAGAAAATCTTAACAGCCCTTACAACGATGCAATGATTATTATTGTTTATTATTATCTATCCTCACACTCTGCTCCTGAAAACCCACCCTATTTTAATTACTGCTCCACAAATTCCTTGCAAATCTAGTACTCCATGTTAATTGTAGTGCCATTATACCTGACTTCCCCGGAGATGCAGGCATACTGGGGGCTCTCCTCATTTGGGTAAGTAGGAAATCCTTGTCAGTTTTCATATCCCTACTAGCCTCTTCTAGGAATTTAATGCGGTCCTCAAGGTGTAAAATCTTGATCCATCTTGGTTTGTTCTCTCAGTTTGATCCAATGTTCCGGTTGGAGACACTGCACATTTTAGTTTTTCTTAAATCTACTATGTTGAGAATGAACCCCACTTGCTGCAATTGGAACAGGCAGATAACTATGGAGTAAGCGGCTGTAATAAAGAGTAAAACAATAAGTAAAATTATATTTATATCATAATTGGACTTAACAAGTAAGAATAATTACAACGGCTGATTCAAACTACTCTGATGAAATATTCATTCGTTCGGCTGAAATTTGGATGGCTTATCACTGTTGTTATTCAGAGGGCAACATTTATATTTTTAGGGTCATGAGATACTGTAATAAGATTTTCTTTTAATTTTTTCACTGCTTGGGCATTTAAACAATAGTCTGATAACTGTGTGGCCATCCCCTCAGTTCTTTATGACATTAACAATTCATTTGATCTTTTAAGACCCTCAATGATTCCTTCGATGATCAATCAATCAAACCGAATTTTATTTATACACCCCAAAAGAGGCCTTTAAAATCTGTACAAGAGGCACCATCCATTGCCACATGTGAGTCGGATACTGAAAACTCCCACAATAAACCCTTTTAACAGGGGGGAAATTATTTGGAAGAAACTGTAAGGAGCTGCTTTTACACCCGTGGCTGGAAAAGCAGTGTGGAAGGGACCCTTTAACCGCGGACACAGGAGATGCAGTGCTTAACAGAATGTTTATTAGCACAATGGTACTTACAATACAAACGGGCGCGGAGCCGACAAAGTCCAAAATCCCAAAGTCAGAGCAGAGAAAGTTGAAGTCCATATGCATAATTTGTCAAGATGCGAAGCATCAGCTCCATTCATGTTCCAAGTTCAAAGAAATGTCACTGTTCGAACGACGCAACTACATAAAAGAAAATAAACTCTGCTATGGTTGCTTGAAATATGGTCACGGTGCAAAGGAGTATCGTCATCGCCTCTTCTGTGACAACTGCAAAGGGAAGCATCCAACAGTTCTTCATGACTACAACTATAAAAAGGAAAGGTCTTCCACAGAAATGAGGTCCAGTCATGATGCAACTTTACTCAGTGTCACGAGCAAGGGCGTGTCCTGCACAACAATGGTGGTGCCAGTGTGGGTGTCTTCCAAAGCTGATCCAACTGTGGCGAAACTTGTTTACGCCATGCTGGACACCCAAAGTGACACTACATTTATCAGCCAGGAAGTGAGTGACAGCCTCAATACTGAAACACACCCAGTTAAGTTGAAACTGACTACCATGAGTGGCACAAACATAATCATCCCTAGTCAAACTGTTTTTGGCCTTTGTGTGAGAGGATATAGCTCCGCTGTTCAGGTTGATCTTCCAGTTACCTACACAAAGGATTGCATACCAGTAAATCGCGCTCACATTCCCACTTGCGAGACTGCTGAGCAATGGAGTCATCTCAAGGGAATAGTAGATGAGCTTCAACCACTGAAAGACTGTGAGGTAGCACTTCTGATAGGCTACAACTGCTCTCGAGCCATGGCGCCTAGGCAAGTAATTTTGGGGGGTGATGAGGAACCCTACGCTATACGGACGGATCTTGGATGGAGCATTGTAGGGAGATCATCACAAAGCTATGAGTCACAGAGCATAAGCCGCCTGTGTCACAGGGTAATGGTAAAGGAGCTGCCTCCAGCAACACCGGCTGATGCTATTCGTAGTCCTGAATTTGACTTTAAGGGTGGCAAGGAGAACAGCAACATCGATTCAAAGGGTTTGAAGTTCATCAGGAGAGATCTCTACGTTGACAACAGCCTGACAAGTGTTGGAAGCAAAAAAGAGGCCATTGAAATTGCAAGAGAAGCTTGTGAACTCTGCGCTACAGGCGGTCACAGACTCCACAAGTGTGAAATGACCGGGACATCCAAAAAAGGCATGCCACCTTCTGAACTCGCAGTCAATATGGAAAGTATAGATCTCTCATTTGATAACCTTACCACTGGAACAGACGAAGAGGCAGAATGTCGCGTAATTAAGAAACTCCAAAAAGGTGTCTATCCAGCAGAGTTTAAATTGTTACTTAGAGTGAATTCCTTACCATTTCACAGTCCACTGTACTCTCTTGATCCATTCCCTGATAAGGATGGAGTCCTCAGGGTGGGAGGAAGGGGGTGTAACTCTTCTCTTCTGAACTACATCAAGCACCCGACAATCATCCCAAGAGATCATCACATTACGAAGATGATTATTGGTCATTTCCACGAAAAGACAAACCATCAAGGCAAAGGTCTTACAAATAAGGAAATTAGCTTCAACGGTTTCTGGACTCCGGGAATCGACAGGGCAGTGTCGTTCTACATGAGAAAAAGGAAGAAGAAGAAGAAAGAGAGACAAAGAAGGAAAAAAAGGAGATGCACTCTGGAATCAGTGGAGATTGAGCAAAGTATCTGAAACTACTATTAACAAAGATGGGCTTGGAAGGAGAGTTAAGGTCTGCCTTGGAGACAAGGAGCTCGGAAAGGAAGGGGAGCGCCTCCACAAGTTGTCCGAAGTAGAGCGCTCAGTTCAGAAGCTAGTCCTGCTTTTAGAAGCTGATTAGACTCACTCGATAACTGAAAGTATTTTGCTCTTGCCCAAGTTATCTCATTAGGGAAATTCTATTTACAGTCAGAAATCATTCGTACCTAATGTAAACCAAATACCCTTCCATTATTTACTAATGATTTGGTGGGAGTGTAACGAACTCACAAGTGCATTTGTTTGTGATACTTTATTTTGAAGTTATAATTTGGACGCTATATGCTTTTAATTTGGTGCACTTCCGCTATGTTCAGGAAGTATAGATTAACATTACGCTATTTAAGGGGGCGTTTCCAGAGGAATCAGTGAAAGGAAAAGGAAAGGAAAAGTTTAACCGTTTTGCAATCGCTGATCAAGGAATTGACTAACGGAATCCTTTCAAGGCTGCAAGCACCTGGCTGGAATGGGGACAAGCTCTTACGGTGTTTCCACAATGGAATCAAGGCTACAAAAGGAATAAAAAGCTTTGTGGAACATCAGTACGCGTCACCATTGTCTGGCTGGGTTCGCTACACCTGGACAAGACACAAAAGGTTTGAGGGGGCTGAGTGGTTCACAGGAGGGAGTGAGACGACAAGCACAGGTAAACACCATCAGATTGAGTACAAGACAAGGAAAAACATTAAACTAAATACTAATTCAAAAACAACAAACACAGACCATGACACATTTGCTCACATTCTAGGTGAGAAATATACTCTAAACACAGTAAAATAATTTAGCAAGAAAAAATTTATAGATCAGGTGTCTAATCTGGCAACAGCATTTTCTGACCTAAACATCTAATCAGCAGCGTAATACAATGTGTGAAAGATTTTTGTTTTGAAAACAAGTGAAAAGGTTTTTGCCAATTACTGACATAATTTGGAAGATATGCCATACATTGACTTAGGTTAATAAAGTGCATCTTTATGAGTTTACTCACGAACTATTTTCTTATTTAAGGAAATTAAATAAACAAGGAGGGCGGCATGGTGGCCCGACTGGTTAGCACGATGGTCTCACAGTGAGAGATAGCATCGGCCGTGGGTTCAATCCCGGCTCCAGCCATCCTGTGTGGAGTTTGCATGTTCATGTACACCGCCTACTGCCCAACGATAGCTGGGATAGGGTCCAGCACCCCCCGCGACCTTAGTGAGGAGAAGCGGTAGAGAAAGACAATACCCACCCAAACTCACACCTGTTCGACCTGATGCCCTCTGGCAGGCGCTACAGGTGCATCAAATCAAGGACCAATAGACTGAGAAACACTTTCTCAGCTCTCTAATCTCGTTGCACACTTGAGTACAATGACAATAAAGGGATTTCTGATTCTGATTCTGATTCTGGATGGATAAATGTCAGGTTTAAAAGGTCCTGACGCCTTCATTAGACTGAATTAAATGCAGAGAACCAGAGGAATAACCAGGGAAGGGTTGTCTTTTCTCCATCGCGGATGGGAGGAGAAGCTAGGAAGTGAAGTAGACGTCTTGCCAGTTCACTCTCCCGCACTCTCACTGACTTCTTCGCCCATCCCTCTGGACTTTATTCAGAGAAAAACGAAACCTATGGAAAGTGAAACCCAAACAAGCGTGTGGGTGTGCGCATGTGTGCTGAAGCAATGATGTGCGTGTCTGTGAGTGTGTGTGTAATTATCATTGATACAAATAGTGTATAAAAAACATGATTAAAAATACACAAACTATTTACATACTCTCACATTTCCCCCGTTTGTCGGATTTAAATCATGTCCATACGGCTTTAAGATGAGTCATCAGGGAATAAAACATATAAAAATACATTTCAATGTGCCTAGTGAAAAATAACAAAACTGTCTCCACGCAGAGCTTGTCTCTGGGGGACTCGATGCAGGCCCCTTGCCTCGCTGTAGGAGGAGACAGCCGTCTTTACCTCCCGGATCTTCGTGTGTGGTGTATGTGTGGGCAGGGGCAAAAAGGGTCCATGTGTTTTTACGTTTCAGTGTCCAGTTCGAGTTCTTCATTGTCCAGTTCGAGTTTGTCATACTCAACATCAATCAGATTGTAATGTTATTTTTGGGCAACAAACATGCAGTTAATCATCATTTTTGTCATAAAAATAATGCAACATGAACAGACTACACATAACAAAAAATGAAAGCCATAATTATCCCGATATATATTGTGTCTTTCAAATTCTTCATAGTGGTCATAACATCAATAATTGTTTCATTTTTAAAACTTTAAATGCAATTATGTTCTTCAATCAAGGCTCAAATTTCTTTATGTACGTCATTAATTTCCAAACCATATCTAATCTTTTTATTCTGTGGCTTCAACATTCGTATCTGTGGCTGGTGGTGTGGTTCTGATGTGCGTGTGGTCCGAGATTGTGACTTGGGGAGGGATTCGCGTTGCTAGGCCTTTAGCTGGAAACCGGTGAAGCTTGTACTGCAACTGGTGGATCCAGCTGCCACGCCCGCGACCTTTGCAGCGTCGGGGTCACCGCCATCATCTGGCGAGGGCCATCTCAGCATTCACTTCCCCCCAACGAAGTCGTTTCAACACCTTGAAGAAGAGTTGGTCTCCCACACGGACGTGAATTCTCTGTGAATCAGAAAAACACTTGACCAGTATTTGCGTCTTTTGCATCTTTTTCGGTCAAACATGTTTTTTGTTGGTGGTTCTGATGAACCTGAGAGTCTATAGGGGATAGTGTCCTTCCTTCGGCTGGCATTGTCCTCATTGCTGTGATTGAAACACAGTCTGGCCATTGTCTCTTTTTTTTTTCTCCATTAGTGCGTTCCACAAGTCCTGCAGACTGTATGCACAGTGACGCTTTGAGTCCATCTTTTAACAACTGTCCCACTTGTTACAACATCATTCACAAAATGCATCATTTTCACTTCAAATCACTTCTTGAAATTCCAAATGTCAGGATAATTTGATTACACAACACTTTTCCCAATCGTTTTTAGCATCAGCATGTGTTGTTGGAAACAACTTGATCCATTTTGAAAACATATCAATCATAGTCAAACAATATTGCAACCCAAACAAATAACAGTATCCAAAAATTTTTTTTTTTTTGTTGAAAAGTCTGTATTTGGGAACAATTTCATATCATATCTCCTCCCTGTTGAGGCACGACGTCTGCTCGTGTCTCACTCAATGTTTGCACCTTTGTTCCTGTGATGCCTTTTTCCCTGGCCTGAGATCAACTTGTCAAGTTGATTTACTGTGTGTGTGTGTGTGTTCATTACCTCTTGTGCTATGTTGACTTTGGGGTTATGGCTTGGCTCCAGCCTTTATTCAATCGTAATCGTGTCATTTTCTGTTCAGAAATTATTTTTATTTACAAATACTTATTTAGATGTGCTTTATGCACAATTTTTCTTTCATCTTCTGTGATTTTTTAAAGCGCTGTTTGCCCAATGTCGACAGAACACATAAACATATGTCAGTTCACATTGTAACCATACAGCTCATACAAAATGGAAAACCCCAAATTTGAATTAGCTCACAACCGCCTACGCTCTTCCTGTCACGATCCGTCTGCGGCGTCTCCAGCAAGTGGGCGTGGCCCGGCGGCTCCGCTCCGGGAAGCGGCCACGAGCGAGACGCGCTCCCGATCGCCACAGCTGAATGTCATTAAGACACTAATCATTGGACTACTTAAGCAGCCGACGCGGACATACCCGCGTCGGATTATTGTCCCACGTTGCTCATGCTATTGCTCATGCTCTTGTTCACAGATTGTTCTGCTCGCGATTTGCTCTTGTCCTGTTGTTTGCGTTTTCATGTTTTGAATTTCACCAGCTACTTTTCGGCTCGCTTTAAGTTTATCGACTCAATTGGATTTTGTCTTCACCCTTTCGTGGTAAGCATTGTTTTTCGGTTTCTTGCGTTGCAAGCGTTTTCTGTTGATTCCTTATTTTTTCCTGGAGTGACTCGGTCTCCCAGCGTTTTGTGTTTCGCCTCTCCGGCGGCTGTACTCATAGAACCCTTGCGGTTACTAAATTTATAGATACTGCATCATAGTGATTATTGTGTATTGCTTGACGGCTTCCAATAAACATCCTGTCAATCAATTCCTCCTGAGTCTGCGATTAAGGATCCACCTTCCACCGCTTTCCAGCCTCGGCTGGGAAGCGGTCCTGACAGAATAATCCGACCATGGATCCCGCTGACTCAGCGAAGGTATTTTCAGCTATAGCCAGTCAAGGACGCATGATAGGGCAGCAGGCGTCCGAACTCGCGACGCTCCGCGATGCGGTCGGCCAGCTGACCCACCAGCTCACGAGCCTCGGTGCCCATCTGGGCACCTTGGCAGCCCCTGTCGCCCCGACCCCCGTGGCGGCCCCGACCGGGCAACCGGTCGCGGGCATGCCATTCCGAGAGCCCAGTTTGCCCCATCCCAACCGCTACGGCGGAGAACCCGGCCTCTGCGGTCCCTTTATCCATCATTGCCGGCTGATCTTTGACCAGCAGCCCCTTACTTACGCTCACGATAATGCGAAGGTAGCGTTCATGATGAGCCTCCTGACTGGCCAAGCTAGCGCCTGGGCAATGGCTGTGAGCAACGCGCGCCCGGAAGTCCGCTCTTCGTTCCCCGCGTTCATTGCGGAGTTCGAGAGGGTGTTTTACCACCCGATTCGGGGAAAGGAAGCAGGAGCGGAACTTTTGGACTGCACGCAAGGCTCCTGTTCGGTAGCGGATTACTCAATCGCCTTCCGGGTCCGCGCCGCCGAGAGTGGCTTCGACGACTGCGCCCTGCGGACGGTGTTCCGGAGAGGGCTGAGTCCCGCCCTCAAGGACGAGCTGGCGGCGCGAGACGACGCCGAGACCTTGGAGGAGCTCATCACCCTGGCCATCCGGCTCGACAATCGTCTGCGAGAGCGCCGCCGCGAGCGAGGGTTGGAGCTGCGACGCCACGAGCCGCCACGCTACCTGGTGCCCGAGCCACTGCCAGCCGACGAGCCGATGCAGCTGGGAGCCAGCCGCCTCGACGACCGGGAGCGAGAGAGACGCCGTGGTTCCGGGGCGTGCTTCTACTGCGGTCTCCAGGGTCACCGAGCGGTCGCCTGCCCCCGTCGGGCCAACCGTCGAGGGTCGCCCGCTCGCCGCGAGGAGTGCTGTGAGTCCGCGGACGCGTCCACCGCGAGCTCCAACCCCCGAGAGGAGCAGCCTGAGGTCCCAGAGAACGGGCCGGTCCAGACCGGCAACACACGGAGGTTGGAGGTGGAGGCGGAACTCATAGGTCGAAACACCACCATTAAAATCCGGGCGTTAATCGATTCGGGCGTGGATGACTGCTTCATAGATGCAGGGTTAGTCGGCCAACTCGGGTGCACCGTCACGGACCTCGACCGGTCCGAGAAGCTGTGCGACCTCGACGGTCGCTTGTTAGCCGACATTCGGCGGTTTACCGAGCCCCTAACGCTAAAACTTTCCGGTAACCACCTAGAGAGGCGCTCGTTTTTTGTTATGCCGGCTAGAGCAGCCCCGGTCGTCCTAGGGATTCCTTGGCTGAAGGCGCATAACCCGGACATCGACTGGGGTCGGCTAGCGATCCAAAGCTGGAGCCCTTTCTGTTACGCTCATTGCCTACGGTCGGCCGAAGAGGGCCGCCAAATTAATGTAGTTCCGAACAAAGCGGTCAAGCTCGAAAACGTGCCGGCAATTTACCATGACCTCCGCGCCGTGTTCAGCAAGGAGCGCGCCAAATCCTTGCCTCCACACCGCCCGTACGACTGCGCGATCGATCTCCTTCCGAATCCGGTACTTCCCTCAGTTCGCCTTTACAAGATCTCCCAGCCCGAGCAAGGCGCCATGAAAGACTACATCACCGAATCGCTGGCCGCGGGTCTGATTCGCCCCTCCACGTCCCCGGTCGGGGCGGGTATGTTTTTTGTGGAGAAAAAAGATAAGAGCTTGCGACCATGCGTCGATTACAAGGAGTTAAATGCGATCACGATCAAGAATAGATACCCGCTGCCGTTACTGGACTCCGCGTTCGCCCCCTTACAGTCCGCTACCATCTTTTCGAAACTAGACCTGCGAAGCGCCTATCACTTGGTCCGGATCAGGGAGGGCGACGAGTGGAAGACCGCGTTCAAAACCCCCCTAGGGCACTTTGAATATTTAGTTATGCCTTTTGGCTTGTCCAACGCCCCAGCCGTATTCCAAGTGCTCATAAACGACGTCCTGAGGGACATGCTAAACACATGTTGCTTCGTTTACCTGGACGACATCCTGATTTTTTCCCGCACCGTTGGCGAGCACCAACGGCACGTTCGCGCCATTCTGCAGCGGCTGCTCGAAAATAAGCTCTTTGTAAAAGCCGAAAAATGCGAATTCCACCAAGCCTCCGTCCCCTTCCTGGGGTTCATAGTAGAAAATGGACAGCTCAAGGCCGACCCGGCCAAGACTCGTGCGGTGGTGGACTGGCCGGTGCCAGCCACCCGCAAACAACTCCAACGCTTCCTGGGCTTCGCGAACTTTTACAGACGATTTATTAAAGACTATAGCCGCCGGGCCCTGCCGCTCACCCGCCTCACTTCCACAAAGACTCGCTTCACATGGGACGGTATCGCCGAAGCAGCGTTTACGAGCCTGAAAGAGGCTTTCACTAACCCGCCTGTGCTTCACCACCCTGACTCTGATCTTCCCTTTGTCGTAGAAGTGGACGCCTCTGATTCAGGAGTGGGGGCTGTCCTCTCCCAACGGTCTCCGGTCGACCAGCGACTCCACCCCTGCGCCTTCTTCTCTCGCCGACTCACGCCTGCGGAGGCGAACTACGACGTGGGCAACCGGGAGCTTCTGGCCGTGGTTCTGGCTCTCCAGGAGTGGCGGCACTGGCTGGAGGGCACCAAGGAACCGTTTACCATCTTCACCGATCACAAGAACTTATCCTACATCCGCTTCATGAAGAGACTCAACCCCCGACTAGCGCGCTGGGCGCTTCTCCTCAGTCGCTTCAACTACACCATGACCTACCGCCCCGGCGTGCGGAACACCAAACCCGACGCGTTGTCCCGCATCCACAACCCCTGGGAGGAAGAGGAAGGTCCTCCAAGCGTGGTGCCCGCCCACCGATTGGTGGGAGGCGTGCAGTGGGCAATGGAGCAGAGGATCCAGGAGGCGCAGGAGGACGGCGGCGCTCCAGCGGGATGCCCCTCTGGAAGACTGTACGTGCCCACGCAACACCGGTCGGAGGTGATCGAGTGGGGACACGCTTCCAAGCTGGCCTGCCATCCGGGAGTTCGCCGCACTCTAGGACTGATCGGGCAGCGGTTCTGGTGGCCGTCCCTCAAGACCGATGTCACCCAGTACATCCAGGCCTGCCCCGCATGTGCCGCCAGCAAAGCGTCCCACCAGCCACCGGCGGGCCTGCTCCGGCCGCTCCCCGTCCCGGCGCGTCCATGGGCAAACATCGCGCTGGACTTCGTAACGGGACTGCCCGCCTCCAAGGGCCACACGGTCGTTCTCACCGTGGTGGACCGATTCTCCAAGGCTGCCCACTTCATCGCCCTGCCCAAGCTGCCGTCCGCCTTGGAGACCGCCCACCTTCTGGTTCAGCACGTGGTCCGCCTACACGGGATTCCGGACGACCTGGTGTCCGACCGCGGGCCACAGTTCATTTCCCGCGTCTGGAAGCTCTTTTGCCGGTCCCTGGGGGCCACCCCGAGCCTGTCTTCCGGCTATCATCCCCAGACCAACGGGCAGTCAGAGCGGGCCAACCAGGACCTGGAGTCAGTCCTCCGGTGCGTGTGCTGCGACCAGCCGGCATCCTGGGTCGACCACCTCCCGTGGATCGAGTACGCCCACAACACCTTGGTGTCGTCCGCAACCGGTAGGTCACCGTTTATGACCGCGTACGGCTATCAACCCCCCCTGTTCCCGACGCAGGCCAGCGCCGAGGAAGTCCCCTCGGTTCAGCATCACCTCAAGCGGGCCGACCGGGTCTGGAGGGAGGCGCGGGCGGCGCTGACCCGAACAGCCGAGCGCAACCAGAAGATCGCTGATCGCCGCCGGCGCGCGGCCCCGGCTTACAAGGTCGGTGACCAAGTGTGGCTGTCCGCCCGTGACTTAAATTTGGCAGGAGCATACCGCAAACTGGGGCCGCGCTTCGTGGGTCCCTTCCCGATCGACAAGTTGATCAACCCGGTCTCCGTCCGGTTAAAGCTGCCCCCCACCATGAGGATTCACCCGGTGTTCCACGTCTCGCTCCTCAAGCCTGCACCTACCTGCCCGCTCGTGCCGCCCTCCGCCCCGCCGCCACCTCCTAGGATCGTCGACGGCGACCCGGTCTACACCGTCCGAGAGATTTTGGACTCCAGGCGCAGGGGGAGAGGGTTCCAGTACCTGGTTGACTGGGAAGGCTACGGTCCAGAGGAGCGGCAATGGATTCCCCGCTCCTGGATCATGTGTCAAGACCTGCTCCGCGACTACCACAACGCCAACCCGTCAAAGCCAGGTGGTCCGCCAAGGGGCGTCCTTTGAGGGGGGGGTACTGTCACGATCCGTCTGCGGCGTCTCCAGCAAGTGGGCGTGGCCCGGCGGCTCCGCTCCGGGAAGCGGCCACGAGCGAGACGCGCTCCCGATCGCCACAGCTGAATGTCATTAAGACACTAATCATTGGACTACTTAGGCAGCCGACGCGGACATACCCGCGTCGGATTATTGTCCCACGTTGCTCATGCTATTGCTCATGCTCTTGTTCACAGATTGTTCTGCTCGCGATTTGCTCTTGTTCTGTTGTTTGCGTTTTCATGTTTTGAATTTCACCAGCTACTTTTCGGCTCGCTTTAAGTTTATCGTCTCAATTGGATTTTGTCTTCACCCTTTCGTGGTAAGCATTGTTTTTCGGTTTCTTGCGTTGCAAGCGTTTTCTGTTGATTCCTTATTTTTTCCTGGAGTGACTCGGTCTCCCAGCGTTTTGTGTTTCGCCTCCCCGGCGGCTGTACTCATAGAACCCTTGCGGTTACTAAATTTATAGATACTGCATCATAGTGATTATTGTGTATTGCTTGACGGCTTCCAATAAACATCCTGTCAATCAATTCCTCCTGAGTCTGCGATTAAGGATCCACCTTCCACCGCTTTCCAGCCTCGGCTGGGAAGCGGTCCTGACAGAATAATCCGACCATGGATCCCGCTGACTCAGCGAAGGTATTTTCAGCTATAGCCAGTCAAGGACGCATGATAGGGCAGCAGGCGTCCGAACTCGCGACGCTCCGCGATGCGGTCGGCCAGCTGACCCACCAGCTCACGAACCTCGGTGCCCATCTGGGCACCTTGGCAGCCCCTGTCGCCCCGACCCCCGTGGCGGCCCCGACCGGGCAACCGGTCGCGGGCATGCCATTCCGAGAGCCCAGTTTGCCCCATCCCAACCGCTACGGCGGAGAACCCGGCCTCTGCGGTCCCTTTATCCATCATTGCCGGCTGATCTTTGACCAGCAGCCCCTTACTTACGCTCACGATAATGCGAAGGTAGCGTTCATGATGAGCCTCCTGACTGGCCAAGCTAGCGCCTGGGCAATGGCTGTGAGCAACGCGCGCCCGGAAGTCCGCTCTTCGTTCCCCGCGTTCATTGCGGAGTTCGAGAGGGTGTTTTACCACCCGATTCGGGGAAAGGAAGCAGGAGCGGAACTTTTGGACTGCACGCAAGGCTCCCGTTCGGTAGCGGATTACTCAGGCTGGAAAGCGGTCCTGACACTTCCTGCTTATCCTAACAATTTCTCTCTTTTACAAGTTATCTGTTGGTATCGCACTACTAATACTCCCATCGCATAAACGTCAGTATGATTTCTTCCTGCGACCTTGGTTCACAAACGCTTTCTACTTCTTATCAGTCTGAAAGCGCACCTGGTCTGTGTCTTACCAACCTTAACTCCTCCAGTCGGGAGGAAAAAATGTCAAAAAGTCAAGTCATGGGTTTGGTGAAAATTTGGACGGCTCCACAGTCGTGTGGCGCCTTCTAAATGGTGCGTGGAAAAAGAATGACGCTGGGCTTAAATGAGTCGCACCTTATTAATGTAATGTCCCTGTTACAATTAAATTGCCGTGCAATGTGAATGTCGTGTGATGGAATGTCATTTTTTCATTCCTTAAAGAAGCAGTGAAAGCTCTTGATCACACTCTTAAGTGGTTCTCTGCCACGAAATCCAAATTGTTGTGACTAATATGCAAATGGATTCACTTTCCTGTGTTTCTGCAGCAACACAAGTCCATGAAGCCATTTTTTGCAGTCACTGTTTGCCCAAATGGCTTATAATAATAATTTGGTAGTGCATTAAGATGCTTTGTAAATACAATCTTGCAGTGTATCTCCACAAGTTCCAACATACACAACCCATTTTATAGCCATGATACTGTTGTTTTAAACTCACCCTAAGCCTGTTGGGCTCTTTCTCTGCCGCATAAATTACAGCCCTGAGAGACTTTGGGCTCCAACTTTATCTATGAAAGGTCAGGGACTTAATGGAGGTCATGAAAGTCCCAAAGAAGGTGTTTACACAAAAGTGGTCTGGCAAAGTTTTATTACTATTTTCCTTCCTGCTTATCACTGACAATGCGTCCTTTTAAAGTTTTGACTTTTGTTTAAATTCGCCCTTGCTTATTGATTCTGATATTAAAGTCCAATTGTCAGTGTATCACGGCTTAATAAGCAAAACGCATGTTGATGTAGAAGTCCTTCTACACACACTTTTTATGTTAGTTTTTTTCTTTCGCCATGTGATCCTCTGTTGCTTCTCTCTTCGTCCTGAAAAGTTATTGTTTATCACAAGACTCTCTGCTTCCTTTTTTTTTTTTAAATGTTTTCTCTTTTTCTTCCTTCTGCTCAACACGTTCAAGCTTTTTGTGCATAATTTAGAATCTTCTTTTCCATTTTACAAGTTGGCCAATTTAAATTAGGTTGTTTTATTTGAAAAGCCTGTAATTCTCTTTTTTCTTTTTCTCATAATCACAAAATGAACATGTTAATTCTATTTTATTTATTTTTTTTTTTTTTCTCTAATCTTGACTCATTTCACTTTGACCAATTCTACTTCAAAGTGGACAAGTACACATCAATGTTATTTGCAATTTCTAATGTCTTCTCTGCTTTAATGAATCCACATCCACATCACCATCTTCCTGCAGCCCGCTGTGGTTTTGAAACACAGCTGTCATTCTCACTTTGTATTGCCCAAATGTCTCATCTTTTCTGTTTCTTGTCACCCTCTTCTATTTTTAAGGCTACCCTCATCCAATATTCTGTTTCCTCAAAGCCATTTTTCTTCATCTTTTTGTGGTCTTTCTTTGTCTTTGCTATGATTGATTTCTGCAATGCGGCTATTTTTCGTGTTTTTAACTGACCATTAAAACCATGTTCAGTTATCCATGCGTCTAAATACTGAATTTTATCAGGATCCTGTTTTTTGATGAACTTCCTTATCTTCACTCATCTTTTTAAACCAGCCTAGGCGTCTGGGTTCAATTTCTTTATTTTTCAGAAAACGCACATCAGGCTATTTCTCTCTTTTCTTTTAAGCCTATCCCATCGTATAAGTTATTTTATTTAATTTCAAATTTAAATGAATTTATCTCCTCAAATCATCTTCTTTATTAATTTCTTTTGTAAATTTGGGAATTATTTTTCTCAATAAGATCTCGTCACTCATAAGTAGCCTTTTGTTGGTTACTAATCCTTGATTCCATTTTATCTCTACTTCATCAATCCTTTTAGCATAATTCCAACCACTTTGATCACTCTCCCTGACATTTAGACACACAGACAGACACTCAGACAGACACACAGACATATACACGGGCCCACAAAACGACACACACAGTTCTCAACACTGAACAACTTCAAACAAGAATAACATGTTAGTAATAACAGCAACACAATCCATCTTTATCTTTTGCCCATAATAAGTCCTTTAATTCAACTAATATCGCTCATAATTATGTGTGTGCAGCCCTATAGGGCCAATGCAGCCTCTGCCACAAATGCACACTGCCACTTATACACGCAACACATTGAGGTGAGCGCTTTTTTGGTTTATCTATCTTTTATTGGGGGTTTTTGTCTTATCGATGCAGTTCTGTCTGATCTAGTTCTCATTCTATGTGGCGTTACCTGATTATGTGGGGGGTGGGGGGTAATTCAGGATGCAGTTGCAACCCCCCCCTTCTTTACCTTCTTCAACAACCCTCTCTGTCATCCTCAAATACTATTCCTGTTTATAACCCTTATTGCATTATACGGGATAAAATACCAAATGGTATTTGTAATCTCCAATCACACCATTCACTCACTTTGCATACAGCAAAATGATCATTCCACATCTGGTGTTGTGTGTGCGGGTTTTTTTTTTTTTCTCTTCAGCTTCTCTGCAAATTCTTCTATCACTACCCTGAAACCTGATCCTTCAGGCTTGGCCCAGCCAGACCTCTTCTTTTGCTGTTGTCTGGTCTGCTACTTCTCCAAACCCACACACACACACGCACCCCCGCACGCACACGCACGCACGTACGCTCTTTCTCACTGACTCAAACCTGTTCCTTTTTTTTTTTTTTCCTCCCTTTGTCTTCATACACACACACACACACACACAGCTGCGCAGCTATAAAGAAATTCAAATAAAAATAATAAAAACCACCAAAAATAATGCCTTATTATTCCTTAAATTTTAAATGTGAAATTGTGAGGAGACCTCTAAGTAATAGACGCCACCGTGATGTCGGTTTGAACGAGTTACGACCTAATTTCTTCTTTTTGTAACTCCCTAAACAACACGATCCGGTTTAGACGTACCGCAGGACGTTCTTTTTCACCACCGCGTTATCTGTAAGGGAGACCCAGTCTCCCGAGAAACCCAGTTTCTCAAGGAGTTACGGCCTAATACTATCTGTAACTCCTTGAATAAAGCGATCCGGTTTTTTTTCTTTCTTTTATTAGACGGACCGCAGAACCGTCAATCAACGCTCCCGTGCGTTCCGTAAGGGAGACCCAGTCTCCCGAGAAACCCAGTTTCTCAATGAGTTATGGCCTAATTCGTTATTTGTATAACTCTTTGGACTAGCACGATCCAGTTTCTTCTATCCGAACTACTGCAAAACGGGTGGAGATCCGGTCTCCGCGCGCGCCTGTCTCGCCCACATAAATCACCCCTTACGAATTGTTTTAATATTTTAAATTTTAAAATGGTGGTACAAAATAATTTGAAAAACAATACCTGGCTTCCTCCGGATCCGCCTGGTCCGACAGGGAACCGACATCCGGGCGGACGGCCGCGCCGGAGCTCAGAGGCCCGCTTTCAAATGGTGAAGCGCTGACGTCAGATTCGTTGGCCCCCGAAATATCCAGCGACGTTCGTCCGTCCGGGTGTGGCTCCCGGGTTGACCGGCACCAATAAATGTCAGGTTTAAAAGGTCCTGACGCCTTCATTAGACTGAATTAAATGCAGAGAACCAGAGGAATAACCAGGGAAGGTTTTGTCTTTTCTCCATCGCGGATGGGAGGAGAAGCTAGGAAGTGAAGTAGACGTCTTGCCAGTTCACTCTCCCGCACTTTCACTGACTTCTTCGCCCATCCCTCTGGACTTTATTCAGAGAAAAACGAAACCTATGGAAAGTGAAACCCAAACAAGCGTGTGGGTGTGCGCATGTGTGCTGAAGCAATGATGTGCGTGTCTGTGAGTGTGTGTGTAATTATCATTGATACAAATAGTGTATAAAAAACATGATTAAAAATACACAAACTATTTACATACTCTCACAATAAATAAACAAGACTACTTATTTTTTAGGGGAATATTTGACTAGCTTCTTTTTCGTTTGATTAATGGGATGCTCCTCTACATCTTGTGTCTGGTCCACCTTCACCTCTTTGACAGCTTCATTGGCCTTCATCCTGCCACGCGTCCTTTTGCTGAAACGGGTTTCCATGGTTTCCATCTACCGTAGCTTAAGTAGTGTAAAGCAAAGAACAGGGAACCATGTCATGTCAACTAATTACATTAGATGGGCAAACTTCTTCAAACTCAAAATTTATTGTTCAGAATTAGCTAGTTGAAAAACAATCACCAGGAAAATGAACAGAGAAAATAAAAAGCTGAAGCGTCCACTACTACGACAAAGGGTAAGTCAGGGTTAGGGTGGTGCAATACTGGCGGGCTAGTGAAATCACTACATGGCCGTGCCGTTGATGCTCCTTCATGGAGTGCGAAAAAATTAGGATGTCGTCAAGATTTACGAAACAGCAAACAATATATCCCTCAAGACGTTGATGATAAGACTCTGGAAGACCGCGTAGCATTGGTTAAAGAAAGAAGAAGAAATCCCTTTATTGTCATTGTACTCAAGTGTGCAACGAGATTAGAGGGCTCCCCTCTCCAGTGCAAAACAACAATAATACAGACAAATATATAAATTAGATAAATAAATAAGAGAGTGCAAAGGAATTCAGTACTGAATAGGGTATATAAAAACACATCACAATGCTGTTCTGCAAGGTAAGGGTGTTCTCGTGTGTGTGTGAGAGTTCAGAATGGAGATGGCTCTCGGAAAGAAACTGTTTCTCAGTCTATTGGTCCTCGATTTGATGCATCTGTAGCGCCTGCCAGAGGGCAACAGGTCGAACAGGTGTGAGTTTGGGTGGGTATTGTCTTTGACGATGTTGAGAGCCCTTCTGAGGCACCGGGCGGTGTAGATGTCCGACAGTGAGGGGAGAGGGCAGCCCATAATCCTTTGCGCTGTTTTGACTGTCCTCTGGAGCCTCACTCTGTCCGCCTCAGTGCAGCCGCTGTACCAGGTGGAGACACAGTACGTCAACAGGCTCTCGATGGACGAGTGGTAGAAGGCTAGCAGCAGCTTCCTGTCCAGGTTGAATTTCCTGAGGACTCTCAGGAAGTGCAGACGCTGGTGGACCTTCTTTACCACTGCTGTGGTGTTGTGAGTCCAAGAAAGGTCGTCGGAGATCTGTACTCCCAGGAACTTGAACGTGTGGACCCTCTCCACACACACGCCTTCGATGCAGAGGGGGGGCGGCACCGTCTTGTTCCTCCTGAAGTCGACGACAATCTCCTTTGTTTTTGCAGTGTTAAGGTGCAGTCTGTTGTCCTTGCACCAAGCTGTCAGTCTCTTTACCTCCTCTCTGTAGGCTGTCTCGTCACCTTCCGAGATCAGACCGACCACTGTCGTGTCGTCAGCAAACTTGACGATGGTGTTGTTGCCGTGGGCCGGGCTGCAGTCGTAGGTGTAGAGGGCGTACAGGAGAGGGCTCAGCACGCATCCTTGAGGGGAACCGGTGCTCAGCATGCGGGTGGAGGACGTGTAGGGGCCGAGCAACACAGTCTGGGGTCTGTTGGTCAGAAAGTCCTTAATCCAGATGCGTGTGAGGGCAGGGAGGCCGAGAATGTCCAGTTTGGCGACGAGGATGTCTGGGATGATCGTGTTGAATGCCGAGCTGTAGTCCACAAAGAGCATCCTTGCATAGCTCTGCTGTTGTTCCAGGTGGCCCAGCACAACATGCAGAGCAGTGTTGATGGCGTCCTCAGTGGATCTGTTAGCCCGGTATGCAAACTGGTAGGGGTCCAGAGTGGGAGGAAGACAGTCCCTAATGTGCTGGAGAACCAGCCACTCGAAGCACTTCATGATGACTGGTGTGAGAGCAACAGGACGGTAGTCATTCAGGTGGACGGCGGGTGACTTTTTGGGGACAGGAATAATGGTGGAAGTTTTCAAGCAGGAGGGGATGACTGCTTGAGCCAGGGAGCGGTTGAAGATCCTGCAGAAAACATGTGCCAGTTGGTGGGCGCATGCTCTGAGGACCTTGCCTGGTATTCCGTCGGGTCCAGTAGCTTTCCTGGGGTTAACCGCCAGGAGCGCGCGCCTCACATCGTGTTCCTCTACGATGAGTGGGGGGAGTTGGAGCATGAAGTGCGGGGGTGTGACAGTTGGGGCGAGTCAAAGCGAGCGACGAAGCAGTTAAGCTCCTCTGCCAGCGATGCACTCGGGTCTACAGAGGTCGTGCTGCCGCCACGGAAGTTGGTGATGCTCCGTAGACCCTGCCACACCTCCCGTGGTCTGTTACTGGCAAGGTGGGCCTCCAGCCTCCCCTTGTAGATTGCCTTGGCTAGCTTGATGCCTTTGCTCAGGTCAGCACGAGCCACCCTGTACTGGGCTTTGTCGCCTGACCTGAAGGCAGCGTCACGGGCCTTGAGGAGAGAGCGAACCCTGCTGGACATCCAGGGCTTCGCATTTGGGAAGGTCCGTATAGACCTGTGTAGGGACACAGTTTCCATGCAGAACTTGATGTAGTCCAGTACACAATGTGTGTAGACATCAAGTTCCTGATGATTAAAGAGGTCCCAGTTTGTGTCTTGTAAGCAGTCCTGTAATTCACTCATGGCGTCGTCACGCCAGGTTTTCACAGTCTTTGTGGTGGGCCTGAATCTGCGCCTGAGAGGGGTGTACGCAGGTGCGAGCTGCAAGGACAGGTGGTCTGACTGGCCGAGAGGGGCGAGTTGGAGGGCCCTGTATGCGTGCTTGATGTTCGAGTACACATGGTCGAGAGTGTTGTCTCCCCTCGTTGGGCACTTGACATGCTGGTGAAACTCTGGGAGTACAATCTTTAAATTGGCCTTATTAAAGTCTCCCGCTACTACGTGAACGCCATCAGGGTGGACCCGCTGATGTTTATTGATGACGCACGCAAGTAGCGAGAGCGCCGTGCTAGAGCTAGCGTCGGGAGGGATGTAAACAGCCGTGACAATCACTACCGTTAGCTCCCTCGGGAGAAAATAAGGCCGGCATTTAACGGACATGAACTCGATGTCGGGGGAAGAGTGCTTCTCGACGATCGTGCTATCGCCGCACCAGTTCTCATGCACGTAAACACAGAGCCCCCGCCCCTTCTCTTACCGGTGTCCCTCGTCCGATCCGCGCGATGTAGCGAGCGCCCGGCCAGCTGGATGCTAGCGTCGGGGACGTCTGCGTGCAGCCAGGATTCTGTGACGACGATCACACTGCTATCTCGCACATAGTTGTTTCCCAGGATTTGTAATCCCAGATCGTCGATTTTGTGGACCACGGATCTGGCGTTGGTGAGGTACAGACTCGGCAGTGGTTGCCTGTGGGGCTGCCGCCGCAGCCGTTGCAAGACACCGGACCTGCAGCCCCGCTTCTGCTTCCTCTCTCTGCGTCGCCTGCGCCGCCTCCCGGTCCCGATGACAAGCCACGGTGAGCCGGGCAGCCTCGCCAGTTCGTCCGGAATTTTGCGATCATAGCAAAATTCCTCTGTGATGGTTATTTCGCATCGATATCCAATGTCCACGATGTCCTGGCGGGTATATCGATGTTGTGCCTCAGTTGGTGCCAATAAGAGCAAGCAAACACTAATAAAAAGTAATAAGGAGCACTGGGAGGGAGAGCTGTTAGCCGCTGCGTCTATACGCGCCGCCATCTTGGACCGAAAGGCATCATTTATTCAAAGTGACCTAACAATGTTTTGAAGGCGTTTTTTCACTCGTCTCCCTCTTGAATTCTCACCGAGGGGTAAGCACTTTGCCAGTCTACTTTTGTGAATATTAAGCCAGATTGCAGTGGAGCAAAGGCTGAATCCAGTTGTGGAAGAGGGTATCGGGTATTGACAAGAATTTAATTCAAACCTTTGTGATCTACGCATGAACGCAGTGTCTTAACTTTCTTTTCCACAAAAAAAAACAATAATAATACCCCTGCTCCCACAGGCGAACTAGAAGGCAGAATTAAGCCTGCCCCCAAAGTGTTTGAAATGTACTCATTAAGAGCCGCTTGTTCGGTTTGAGGGACATTGTATTGGTGTGCTGAGGGGAGCGGGGAATTCGGCTGATGTGGGGGCAGCAATTGACCACGGTCTTTAATGAAAACTTGCCGCAAGTCATGGTACTCAACGGTTACGTTATCTAAGCATATTTCCTCGGTTGGCGTAACATTTCTCCTGGGCCCACCTTTCACGGAGCGTAAGCAGTGGGCGTAGCGATAAGGACTCAAATTCTCGATTGACAAACATTCCCATACCAACAACTGCCATTCTTCCACATGATTACCTGACAATTTAAGGGTTAACGGTTGTGTAACATGATTAACCTACGCCAGGAGTCGCCCATTGACGTCGCATACGCTTTTGGTTTTCTCTATTATTTCTTCCACGCAGCCCAATTTAGTAACCAACCCTGGGTCTATGAAGCAGTCATCGGCCCGAATCGATCAGAGCGCAAATAGGGAAACTGATGTTACATCTGGAATTTTCTCCCTTGACCTCGTGCCTCTTAGTCTCGTTCGCACCATTGTGCCCTCAACTCGCTTGGATGGAGGCACTATTACCTGGCGATTGACGTGGTTGGTGGTTGCCAACTTACAGAAACCACCTTTAGTTGGTGGTTGTGCCCGACACGAAGGTCTCTTCGGGCAGTACGACACATGGTGCTCTGGTACGCAGTAGAAAAAGGACCCCGACCGAAGTTGCCTATGTCATTCCGCCGGGTCCAATCGCCCTCCTCCCAGCTGCATGGGTTCGTCCTCCTAAAGGCTGGGTGTGCAACCAGCACGACGATCAGACCTGAAGCGGGCTTGCGCTGCGTCTCGCTCCCAGCATCTCTCTCTCAACCGGTCATCCAAGCGGATCACCAGTTCTTCTAAGGGGTGCCGTGTCATCATGGACAGCGAGTTCATCCTTTCAGAGGAGTTTAGTCCGCGACGAAAAACTGTACGCAAGGCTCAGTCGTCGAATCCACTTTCCGCAGCTAGGATGCAAAAAGGAATTGAAAAGTCTGCCATCGATCTGTTATCTAGCGTGCAGTCTAGTAGCTGAGCTCCAGCTTCCTTTCCCAAACCGGGTGATGAAAATTTAGACGGAATTCCGTCAGGAAGTCCGGCAAAGAAAATTGGAGGTCAAGTTGTGCATTGCTCACTGCCATGGCTCAAGCACTCGGCCGGCCAGACAATGAGCTCATCATGTAAGCTATCTTAGTGTTATCCTGAGAAAAAGTAGCAGGCAGTTATTCAAAAATTAAACTACTTTGATGGAAAAATTTACCACACAGACCGGGTTCTCTTCCGTATCGGTTGGGATGAGGAAGATTTGGCTCGCAACCATGGAAGACGGGTGGATACACCCTGGTCGTGGATAGGTCCGATTCGGGAATCAACGTGGCCCACGTTAGCAAGCTACCAATGTGTGATTCTAATTCCTCACAACGGTGAGCCAGCAGGCCGACTGCACCGCGGAGATCCGCGAGTGCATAATCCTGCTGTCCCACCATACGCCCTTAACTGGCCAAAGCCATGGAAATGTCATGGTCTGCAGAATCCATGGTTGGATATTCTGTAAGGCACTTTTTTTCAGATAACAAAAAGAAGAAGGCTGGATTACAACAGTGATGGCCAAGACACTATGTTTTAACAAAAAGATGTATTTACTGATAAGGATGTTTCTATCAAAACAAGCCTGAACAAATGAATCAACCAGCCAAGATTGTCTTTGATCATGCGCGGAGCAGCCCCCTGCAGTCAGAGGAGAAGCTGGAGTTTCCTGCTCCCCGCATGGTTTTTATTTGCATCATAGCATAAGCAATTTGAATATGCAATTCATACAGAATGGAAAACTTGACATTTGACTCCATCACACTCGCCCACACTCTTCCTGCCTATTCTAACGGTTTCAGCTTACAAGACACCTTTTGGTTCACACTTCTGCTTATTCTAACCGCAAAAGGGAGCATGTTCACTTTGAACTTCATTTGACCTGTGTAGTGTATTTTCACAAGGTTTAACATATACAACTTATTTTATGGCCATGACGATATTGTTACTTTGGGAATACCAAGCCTTGTGTTGGACCTCCCTAATACATAAGTTACAATCTTGAGAGGCATCGGGCCTCAACATTATTTACGAAGGGTCAGGGATTTGAACAGGGGTCATCAACGCCCCAAGGAAGGTGTTTACAGAAAAGAGATCTGGCGTCGAGGAGTCGCATCTGCGAGGGGGCCCGTACCTGGCACCCATAGGAGGCTGTCGAAAAGTTCAGTTAAAGGCCAGCAGGATAAGAATGCAAATGCAATAAGGGAGAATTGGATATTAACGAAATTTACCACACCTGTAAGCATAGTTATAGTTTGAAACTTGATAAAATGACAAAGCTAACCAAACAAAACAGACAAAACTAACAGATGAAAAGACAAAACTTAAATTTCTTTAACATTTACAGAAAAACGTTTGGCGCAGGACCGACAAAGTTCAACAAATGACGCTGGTAAACCAATCGCCAGGAAAATGAACGTGGAGAACAAAAAGTGCTTGCAGAAAAACAAGATGCTAGGAAAGGTAACAAAAATTGCTTGTCTCAAAACCACAAGGTTATCCAATACGCATTATTGGTAAGCCAAGAAAATCGCAAAATGACTAAATTACTTACTACAACGAGACATGAGAATACAGGCAAAAGATGACGTCCGAACATTCAACACTTGGGATCAATGATTGTGACCAAGATGAATAATCCGACACGTGTAGGAAGGAAGGAAGTCCTTAAGTAGTCCATGGTAAATGACATAGATGAAAAACTGGTGAGCGACTGGAAGGCACTGCCCTCCAGTCAGCGATGACGTGACCCAGACGGTCTGCGGGAGGGAAACGCCCCCACTCCTGCTGGTCAGACAACAAAACAGAGACATGACAGATGTATGGCGCCTATTGAGGTAATCGTACCCCTGAGTCACTGAAGCTTCATCTCAAGATGAGAGAATGGCACCACTGGTTTGGTGTACGTCATGACAATGGTGTCTTGGGCAGACTGATCCATGAAAAAAACACAAAGTAAACATCAAATCTCACTCTGTGCATCACTTAATTTAATTATTTAATAACCCAAAACATACAAACACAACAGTCAGCAGGTGACTAACATTGAGGCAAAGAAATATATTACAAAAATATATTATACAGTGTGACATCATCACCAGGCGCGCAGACCACCGAACGTATTTGATACTATCTTGCAGCAAGGTGACAGGGCTGGTGGCGAGCGAAAATCAGGCTTAGGTTCTGATTTGCTGCTGCTTGTACCATCGGCCGTCACCCGGCCCATCACCTTGTTGCAAGATTGTATTGAGACGTTTGGCGGTCTGCGCGTTAAAGGATAATGTAATCATGGCAGTCATGATCTAAACACAGAGCAAAGGGTAGACTGATAGGAGCCGCCAGCATGACTTTTCTTGTCCCGGCATGAAAGTCCATTGTTTCAGAGGTGTCTCGTTCACACCTCCTTTGTTGCAGCCTTGATCCAATCTTCCTGCATTCATCTCCTGAGGGTCTTGTCATTAGCATGGTCCAAACTTCGGTTACACTTAAAGGATTTCATACATTTGACTATTAAAGGAATATAAGAGTTTGAGCTTAACATAGTTCATTAGATGTTGCTGCATCCAGTGTATGAAAGTGTGAGACTGTAAACTGCTGAGCGTGTGACTGGTGGAGCGCAACAGAATGGGGGGTGCGAGAATGTGCAAGAATGGAAGGTTTCAGGACAGATGGTGATAGCCGCAAGGAGGGGGCGAAGATGAGATGAATCAAGCACAACCAGGAGGAGCCACCACGTGATTCTTCAGGGGAGAAAGACCAATGAGAGCAAGCTAAAGTTAACTGCAGGATACACATAGCCAATAGAATCATGCCAGGATGCCTTTGTCTTTGTGTCATTTACATATTGTATAGTATGAATCACTACTGGGCAACTCGAAAAAGTTCTGTTCTGTTGGTGGCAAGAGAGGTGTAGAGTTGTATTGAGAGGGACCTGAGACCCAGGTGCACATGTAATCAATAATCTGTCTATTAGGAATAAATCCACTCGTGCGTGAAAATGCCGGCTTCCTGATACCTTTCTATTGCAGAACGAGCGCGCATATTGTTGGATGAGTGAGAGTTGGGTAAGGTCACAAATTGGAGTCAGATTGCTAATTTGAGTTTACATTGATTTAAAATTAAATTCCAACATTGATTTAAAACTAAATTCCAACAATTTATGGTGACCCCGACGTGATGCAAGAGAGGTAAAAAGAATCTGGGACTCCAAGAGAAGTAAAAGAAGTCTGGGACTTCGAGAAGTCTGGGACTTCAGGAAAAACCACAAGAGTCTGGGACTCGGGTCTGGGACCCACGTCCACACCAGGTGACGACCTGATAAAGAATAAAGGAGCCACACATCCGACCGTCTTTCCTCTTGGGCCCACAGTGAAACAAGGTAAGCAGAACCTTTTCAAATTCTGCACATTGGCAACGCTAAATTATAAGAGGAAGGAGGAGCGGAACGAAGTAAAAGTATAAGTGTAACAGTGTGGACGCTAGTAGGGTATAAAATCAGGGATTTACCTACTAGTATAGTTAATGGCGCAAAAAAAAAAAAGAATTTAAAAAAATAAAATAAAAAAATAAATAAAAGTGTAATAGTGTGGACGTTAGTAGGGTGTAAAATCTGGGATTTACCTACTAGAATAGTTTGGAACTATTCATGGTTACGATACGGTTTAAAATCTGGGATTTACGTATCAGGACACGGTTTAAAATCTGGGATTTACGTGTCTGTGTGGAAGCGGTGTGAATGTGAAGGCTAAAATTGTTCTGCGTAAAAAGTGGTTGGGACACGCACGGGTGGATTTCAAGATGGCGAAGGAGAGGACGTGTGATAGTGGTCTCGGGTGTGGCACGGAGATTAAGAATAAATTAATAAAAATGAAGAAAGACATGAAGTAGAGATGAAAGAAGAAAAAAGAAAGAAAGAAACATAGAGTATGTGTAGAAAAAAGGAATGTGAAAATAAAGATGGAGAATGTGTAGAAAAGAGAAAGGAACAATTAATGTTCTATAGAAAGGAGGATGATGAAAGAGGACCAGTATTGAGAATGACAGAGTTTGGTGATTGAAGAAGGTGTGACTTGAACAAATGAATAAGGATAAGAATTAGGTTCTGCTGTAAGGATGAATTGAAGAAAGACATATTTTATGTTTCATACTTGAGTTGATGATCTTTCTATTAAGGTAACTGTAATTAGTAACTGGAATGAAATGCACAGATGGAAATGAAACGAAAAAAAGATGGTAATTTGATAAGAAGGGCTAGTATTTACATTAAAGCAGAGACGAAATTAGAGACTACAAATAACATTGATGTGTACTTGTTCACTTTGAGGTAGAACTGGTTGAAGTAAAATGAGTCATAAAGTTAGAAAAATAGGAAATAAAATAAAATTAACATGCTTATGGCACAATTTATACTTAAATGATCCGACAGACAAGGTATATTCTGATGATGGTTTTTACTCAATTGTATACTCGCGTCTTCTTCAGAAAGTGAGAAGTAGGTGTTATGAAATCTTAATTGAATGAAGCTTTTGAGAGAATGAGAAACCTTTGCAAGAGCATAGGTGTTTCCTGATTTTGTAGTTTTTGATTTGATACCTTGATCGTTTTGAGTGGCTTTGGTAAGGCTACAGTGAATTTGGAAAATTAAGGAAAAAAAGAGTGAGGAAGATTTTACAGAAGGCAATGGGTATAGGTGTAATCGTAAATCATGAGTGTGCTGTAACAAAGAGTTAACAGCTCTTTGAAGTTAGATGCTCGTTCCCAAGTAGGGGGAGGAAGTCAGAGAAAGAGGATGAAATGATTGAAAAAGTGGAAGAAAAGACGGAATGTCTGAGAGGCATTTATCCACAGTTGCCAGACTCGCGACAGTATGTGTTTGAGCCGCCGCCGTATCCGACGGCGCCAGTAATGGCCCCGTAGTCACCTTGGGGGGCAGAATGGTTTGGGATGTAAAAGATAACGATTCACGAATGGCACCAGCGACCATACAGTTGATTGAACAGGCTGTGAATAATGAGAGAGAGAGAGAGTGCGCAGAGAACAGCAGGGGAGTGTGGAGTCGCCCGTGCTGGCGCTAGCAGGAGACGGGGGCACCCCTAGCGCAGGGAGTAAGAGGACTCCGAATCTGATGAAGAAGGAGGCATCGCGAAAGTTGTTGGAAGGACATAGGGTGCAGATTGAGGAAAGAGAGATGTTAGAGGAAGTGAGTGACTGTAGGCACGGAAATGACTGAAGGCGCGTAAAGAATAAATAAATACGTGTTAATAATAATTAAATACACACAAAAAAAAAAAATGACATCAAAAAGGGTGTAAAAGCTATGCATTGAGGAATTGGGGAGGCAGTGGACACAGTGTATGGAAATTAGTAAAACTGTTTGTAAAAACGACAAGCACTGTGACTTTCCATTGAATGTTATGCGAGTCGCCTTTCTGTCCACTTTTAAACCTCGTTTGAAGATGAATATTTGGGCCTGACTCAACATGAGACTGTTGCTGTTCTGTTGTTTTTTCTGGTGTCTACTGTATATGTGTTTATGTGAGTTAATTTGAGTTATATAAAGAGAGTTGCATTGTATTTCATTTCATTGTATTTAGGACTGAGACGTTGTAAAACATTGTTTGGAAGGCCTTATAGAATACCTCAAATTTAAGAACCAATGGGAAATAGATGATGAAGCAACTTTAGCTGACTACATGTGAAAAGTGTTGGAAAAACAAAAGATAGGCATGAATTTAGAGGGGGGAGGATCTTTCTGTCTCCCAGCAGGGCACTAAACTAGTGGAGCCAGGAGACTGGATGCTTGAAAGAAGTTTGAAGATAAGACATTTGTAAATACCCAAGGGGGGAGTACCGGCAGGAACATGTAAACATTTCAGACACAAGAGGAAAAACAGGCATCAATGGCAGTCGTTAACCGATTGAAAAGGCAGATATGCCTTCACAGTCCTTTTGTTTCAGAGGTGTGTCTCAGGCACACCCCTTTGATGTTGCAGCGATTGAATCCAGTCTTCAGGCGTTCGCTCTCTTGGGGTCTTCTCATCCATGTGGTCGAGCATGGGTCGCACTGTGGAGCAATTCTTTTGCAGTGCTAGTGGAGTAAAATACGGGATAAAATATATATGTTCAACCTAACAATAAATATAAATTAGCAGGGAATTAGAACACAAGTTAGACACTGAAACATGCAGGGGATGCCTGGGGAACAGCAGAACAGCGACAGTCTTATTAAAATTTTAATTTTTAAGCAAAGGGATTATGGTTTTGGGATAAGTTTTAAGTGAAATATTCTAGGATCATGTTGAAAGAAAATCCTTGGAACAGGAAATATCTAGCAATTGGAGATTGGTTTACCAAATATAAAGTTGGACTAAATAGTTTTGTAGATGATTTATTAACTGATGTGTATTAAATGTGACAAAGGTGGAAGACAGATGTTTTATGACTGTACGACGCGAACCCTGACATGACAACTTTTAAGGGACATGACAGCATTCCATAAATACCAGACTGCTAACATCCGCATTTATGAGCTGTTTGATGTCACAGGTGCAGTATCGTCAGCCACGTCCAGGAGAGGAGAAACGACATCACGGGGAGTGAATGGGAAAATCAAGAGACCCACAGTTGTAAACTTTGGCATACGCTGGCTAAATTGAGGCAAAATTAAGGAGCTGCCAGCACAAATCTTAGTGTAATCAAGGCGGACGCGCCAAGGGAGGGGTCTCTGTGCGGAATTGGAAAGTATCTTGTTGGTGAATGAAAGTGTGAAAGAAAAAGTGTTTGTATGTCTATGTGGTTTGAGTGAATGTTTAATTAGAAATTAGAAATTAGAAATCTCTTTATTGTCATTGTACTCAAGAGTGCAACGAGATTAGAGAGCTCCCCTCTCCAGTGCAATACAACAAATACAGACAAATATATAAATTAGATAAATAAGGACGGGCCTCAGTAAGGAAACGTGATGAAGGGCAGCGGCAAGCCCTTACAGTACTTAGGATGCAGTGGGTGGACAGGTCTGATCAACCTGAATCCCTATTGCACTCCCAAGTATTGATTTTCAAATTGTTTGTACTGTCCTCGCGAAGACGTGGGTGAGCATAGTCTAAGATAGACAGCAAGCTAAACTCTTGAATGATGCAAGACGTCCTTTGGTTGTTTTTCACCTTTAATTGGAAATCTTGACACCGTTGAAAGAGTGAAACTAAAAATAAACACAAATGAACCATCAGGCACGTTGCTCAGTACCATATGCATTTCAAAACAATACAAAACAAATTAGCTGCCAATACAACAGCAACTCACTAGCACAGAACCAAAAGCCCCCAAATGTTAACCCCAGATTCATAGAAACAACAATATGGCATGTTACTTACAAGCGTTGCCTCTATTGGAGCAAAAAACTTCAGCTAGATTGCAGCTGCACTCGACGCGATCTCTCCTTCCTCCTCCCTCAACTACGCAATCTACATTCCCCTCCCACACATAGTTTAGCCATCACTACTTCCTGCTTTACGGTACGTCCGTCAAAATAAAAGCATGCCTTTCAAAATAAAGGTCGTCATAAAGAAATAAGATAAACCTTGCCTGAAAGGCAGAACACTCCCCGCCTGACCTTATCAGGTCATCAAACAACATATTAACACAATCAATCAACCGGCAAAAGAAGAACAATTTCAGAAATTGGTTGGTCTCTTATAGGTTTTTAAAGAACCTTGATCCGACACTTTCAGCTGAACCTCTCGAACTCTGCCATCTCTTCCTGGTGAAACGGCCGTTACCTTAGCCAGAGGCCAGTCATTTCGAGCAACTCGACAGTCCTTCAGATGAACGATATCTCCTACTTTCACATTCCTTTTCGCTTCCCTCCATTTCCTCCTCGCCTGTAGAGTAGGGAGATATTCCTGCCGCCAGCGACGCCAGAACTCGTTGGCGAGGGCTTGTACCTGTCTCCATTGCCTGCAGTAAAGATCCTTGTTTGTGAATTCGCCCTGTGGCGGAGGAGCTCCCACTTTCTGTGTGAGAATCACGGCAGGAGACAGCACGAAAGGTGCCTCTGGATCGTTGGAGACAGGAACAAGAGGCCTATTGTTTATAACTGCAGCCACTTCCATCATTAAAGTACACAGAACATCATGTGTAAGTTGAATGTTGTCCTTTAGCAGAATGGCATCCAGGATGCGTCGTGAGAGTCCTATTAACCGCTCCCATGACCCCCCCATATGGGACGCGTGAGGTGGATTGAACACCCACTCACTGTTTTGTTCATTTAGGAACTTCCGTACAGTAGCGTCAGGGCTTTTGGAATTCAATCCAAGTTCTTTGGCGGCCGCCACAAAGTTTGTGCCGCAGTCAGAGCGGAGCTGCCTAACTGGTCCCCGTATTGCGAAGAACCGTCTTAATGCGTTAATACAGCCAGATGTATCCAATGAGTCGATAATCTCGATGTGCACAGCTCTTGAATTCATGCAGCAAAAAAGCATAGCCCATCGTTTGCTTTGAGCTTGTCCACCTCTTGTACGTCTGGAGACCACTGTCCAGGGACCAAACACGTCTACTCCAACGTAGGTGAATGGCGGGGAAATGTGTAGGCGTTCAGGAGGCAAGTCTGCCATGATCTGTCCTTCAGCTTTGCGACGCAACTGGCGACACACAACACACTTATATATAACTGAGGAAATGAGCTGCTTCCCGCCTATTATCCAATAGCCTGCTGCCCTTAGAGCTCCTTCAGTGAAATGGCGTCCTTGATGCTTTACTTTCCCATGGTATTGTCTCACCAAGAGTAAAGAAACATGACTGTTCTTCGGCAGGATGATGGGGTTCTTTTCTGTCATGCTTATGTTTGCATGTTTTAATCTACCACCAATGCAAATCAAACCCTCTCTTAGGACCGGATTCAGCTTTTGAAGAGCACTGCTTTTGGGAACAGACTCTGCATGTGAGAGAGCTGCAATATCACTTGAGAAAAACTCTTCCTGAGCTGCTTTAATGATAACCACTACAGCCTCAGAGGACTCATCAGGTGTACGCGGGATTTTGCAGTGATGCCATCCTTTGCAACCATTGGGCATTCTTTGCTTGTATGACTTGACTACATGCATCAGTGTTGCAATTGCTCGAGTTAATGAGCGCATGGAAGAGAAGCGTTGGAATCGTGTGGCATTTAGTCCTTTTCCTTCAACTTGTGTGTGATAACTAGTCACTTCAGAACGTATCTCAGCGTCTGTTTCGGGATTTACTAATTCATATGACTCTTTCATATCGTCGTGACAAAGGCTTGGCTTGTACAAAAAGGCCGGCCCGGTGAACCATGTTGTCTGCATGAGTTGCGATGCGGGGACTGCCCTGGTCGCGTGGTCTGCTGGGTTATCCTCCGTGTTGACGAACAGCCACTGGTCCGGTGTTGTCGATTGATGAATGCGACGAATGCGGTTGTGAACATAAATGTGGAAACGCTTGGTTTGATTATGGATATATCCCAGCACAACCTTACTGTCACAGTAAAACTTAATTGAGTCAAGCTTTAAATCCAGTTCATCTTGAATGAGGTCAGCGGCCTCTACAGCCAGCACTGCACCACACAATTCTAATCGAGGGATAGTGGGCTGGGAGAGTGGAGCCAGTTTAGCTTTTCCAAAAACAAATCCCACATCAACTTTTCCATCAGTTTGAATGGACCTGAGATACGCCGCAACTCCAATGGCCTTGGTGGATGCGTCAGAAAATACACATAACTCACGGTGTTTGGCTTTCGTGAGCATGTTGGGAGTGTATGCGCGTGGAATGTGTAGAGTGTTCAGCTTGTGTAATGACTCTCTCCATGTCATCCATTCTTTGTGTTTTGCTTCAGGCAAAGGATCATCCCAATCACATTTTTCCACACAGAACTCTCTCAGCAGACCTTTACCTTCAATGGTGACTGGGGAGAGGATGCCCAAAGGATCAAATATGCTGTTCACTGTGGACAGAACTCCTCTACGTGTGAATTCCTTTTTCTCGTCTGCTACTTTGAATTTGAAGGTATCTGTGGTAGTCACCCACAGCATTCCTAAACTATGTTGTACTGGCACAGATTCTCCACTTAGGTCCAAAGTTTTTAGGACCGCACAATCTTCAGGTGCGAAAGCCTGTAGAACGACATTGCTGTTTGAAGCTAACTTATGTAGCCTCAAGTTAGATTCACTGAGGGAGGCTTGGGTTCGTTGCAGGAGACTAATAGCTTCAGTTTCTGTGGGAACGCTGATGAGGCCATCATCAACGTAAAAATGACGCTCGACGTATCTGACTGTGTCTGCTCCATATTTGTGTGCATTCTCCTGAATAGCTCTCCTGAGCCTATATATGGCCACTGATGGCGAAGGGCTGTTGCCAAAAACATGCACCCTCATCCGATAGTCAATGATTTCTTTTGATGTGTCGTTGTCTTTGTGTCACAAAAATCTGAGATAATTCCTGTGGTCCTCGCGAACAAGGAAGCAGTGGAACATCTGTTGAATGTCGGCAAGTACTGCAACTTGTTCCTTTCGAAAGCGTATCAGAACCCCAATAAGGGAGTTGTTCAGGTCAGGGCCCTTGAGAAGATTATCGTTTAGTGACGTTCCTAAGTGTTTTGCGCAGGAGTCAAACACGACCCGTATGTTTTCGGGCTTCTGCGGGTGAAAGACCCCAAAGGAAGGCAGGTACCACCACTCCTCGTTTTCCTTCAAGGGCGGGGCTATCTCTGCATGCTTGTTTTGAAAGATTTTGTCCATGAATTCAAGAAACTGATCTTTCACCTTAGGCTTTCTATTCAATGTTTTTTGCAGTGAGTTGAGGCGAGACAAGGCATACTCGCGGTTGTTGGAGAGCAGATGACGTTGTGGCTTGAAGGGTAGGAGTGCAACCCAGTGATTAGACTCATCCTTGAACATTTCTTTATCCATCAGTTCCAAGAAGATTGTATTCTCAATGGATGGGCCGGTTTTGTTGTCCGAACTTGTTTCATTGAAGACGTTCTGTCCAAGAGCATCTGATGACAATTTGTAAGGTTTGCTTTTACGCTCCCCACCTTGGCTAGCGTTCTCTGTCAGCCTAATGAAGCTGTTGCAGGGTGTGCAAATAGAAGGGCGACCATTTTCTAACACATTGGTCTTGTATGAGTTCACAGTGGGTTTGTGTGCATTTCCAAGACACACATCTCCGATCAAAACCCATCCTAAATCTAATTTCTGTGCAAATGGGGCGTTGTGAGGTCCATTAATTTGTTGCCGGACTTTGTGGACCCTTAGTATATCTCTTCCCAATAATATGAGAATTTCTGCTTTGCGGTCAAGCTCCGGGATGTACTGAGCAATTTTTCTTAGGTGTGGTTGGACTAAAGCAGCGTTTGGTGTGGGGATTTCGGAGCGGTCATTTAGTATTTCGTTGCACTCAATGAGCGGTGGAAGCGTGAGCACAATTTTTCCATCAAGAGATTCCACAAAAAAACCTTCAGCTTTGCGGCCTGATGTCTCGACATGCCCAGCACAAGTTCTCAGTTTGTAGGGAATATGCTAGCTATTAAAGGATAATGTAAATGGCAGTCAATCTAAAACAGAATAAAGGGTAGACTGCTAGGAGCCACTTTTGTGATCCTGGCATGGAAGTCCATTGTTTCAGAGGGGTCTCGTTCACACCTCCTGTGGTGCAGCTGTGATCCAATCTTCCTGCATTCCTCTCCTGAGGGTCTTGTCATTAGCATGGTCTAAACTTCGGTTACACTTAAAGGATTTCATACATTTGACTATTAAAGGAATATAAGAGTTTGAGCTTAACATAGTTCATTAGATGTTGGTGCATCCAATGTATGAAAATGTGATATTGTAAAATGCTGAGAGTGTGACTGGTGGAGCGAAACTGGTTGCGGGGGTTGTGCAGGAATGGAATGTTTTAGAAGCAGACGGTGCTGAGCGAGACGAGATGACTCCGGGACCAGTGGACGAAGGAGAGGCCATCGGGGGATAGCACAAGCAGGAGGAGTCGCCACGGGATTCGGCGGGAGAAGAAAGACCAATGAGAACAAGCTAAAGTTAACTGCAGGATACACATAGCCAATAGAATCATGCCAGGATGCCTTTGTCTCTGTTCCATTTGCATATTGTATAGTATGAATCATTACTGGGCAACTCGGAGGAAGAACACATTCGCTGGTGGCAAGAGAGGTGTAGAGTTGTATTGAGAGGGACCCGAGACCCAGGTGCCATGTAGAAATCTGTGTATTGGGAATAAATCCATTCGTGCGTGAAAATGCCGGCTTCCTGATACCTTTCTATTGCAGAACGAGCGCGCATATTGTTGGATGAGTGAGAGTTGGGTAAGGTCGCGAATTGGAGTCAGATTACTAACTTGAGTTTACATTGGGTTAAAATTAAATTCTAACATTGATTTAAAGATAAATTCCAACAATTTATGGTGACGCCGACGTGATGCATGAGAGGTAATAGAAGTCTGGGACTTCAAAGAGAGTCTGGGACTCCAAGAAAAGAAAAGAAGTCTGGGACTTCAAGAGTCTGGGGCTCAAAGGAAGCCTGGGGCTTCAGGAAAAACCACAACAGTCTGGGGCTCGGGCCTGGGGCCCACGTCCACACCAGGTGACGACCTGAAAAAGAATAAAGGATAAAGGAGCCACACTTCTGACCGTCCTTCCTCTTGGGCCCACAGTGACATAAGGTTAGCAGATCCATTTCAAATTCTGCATATTGGCAACGCTAAATTATAGGAGGAAGGAGGAGCGGAACGGCGTTAAAATATATGGTTAAATAATTAAATAAATATATAAATAAGTGTAACAGTGTGGACGATAGTAGAGTATAATCTGGGATTTACCTACTAGAATAGTTTGGAACTATTCGTGGTTACGATACGAGTAAAGTATCAGTGTGGAAGCGGTGTGAATGTGAAGGCTAATTTTGTTCTGCATAAGAGTGGTTGGGACACGCACGAGTGGATTTCAAGATGGCGAAGGAGTGGAAGTGTGATAGTGATCTCGGGTGGGGCACGTCAGATGAACGGAATGAAGTCTGGTCGGAGATTAATGGTCATTATGCTAAACTGGAATCACAGTTGATTAGTGGAATAGAAAATGAGAAAATTAAGAAAGAAAAAGAACGGAGTCAGAAGTTGTTTTTGAAATTAAAAAAGGATGAATTGTTTCGCGGAGAGCCCGGAACATGGAACATGTTGAAGTTAGCGCGGCAGTTACAGAACAAGGAAAGCAGAATGTTGGCAGATATTCGAGATATGAAGGAGGATCAGAGCCAAGCCGGATGGCTACAGCGTCATAAACTTGAGAAGGAAGTGAAGGAATTGGAGAAAGAGAGACGAGGCATTCACCAATTGGCAATTATTGCAACTGCGCTGGCGGCGATAAATGAGGAAGAGAGTGAGAATGTGGTGGAGAGAGAGGGTGTTGTGATTGAGACAATGGAGAAGAAGGCGGAATGCTTGAGAGGCATTTATCCACAGTTGGCAGAGTCGCGAAAATATGTGTTTGAACCGCCGCCGTATGCGACGGCGCCAGTGATGGCCCCTGTAGTCACATTGGGAGGCAGAATGGTTCTAGATGTGGACGATAACGATACACGAATGGCGCCAGCGACCATACAATTGATCGAACAGGCTGTGAACAATGAGAGGAGGAGGATGCGCGGAGAACAGCAGGGGAGTGTGGAGTCACCAGTGCTGGCCACGGGGGCGGCACGAGCAGAAGGAGGGGGCACCCCGAGGGCGGGGAGTGGGAGAACTTCAAAGCTAATGAAGAAGGAGGCAGCACGTAAGTTGTTGGAAGGACAAAGGGTGCAGAGTGAGGAAAGAGAGATGTTGGAGGTGATGACGGGGGCACGGAAGTGGGGGCAGGCAATGCCTAGCGACGCTGACCCCCGCGAGGAGGAAGGGCAGAGTGAGGAGGAAGACGAGGAGGTGTTACGTGAACAGCGGCAGATGCTCAGAGCATTGAGTGAAGGAGAGAGGCTGGGCGATAGTGAGGGGAGCATGTATGGGGCGGAGTGTGGAGGCTATCATACGCGAAGTAAAAATAAAATGATGATACAGCAGGAGCAGCCTCACACAATGGCACCCTTAGTGGTGACTCATGCTGGCCGCCACTATGAGCCTTTGGTGCTTCGGCGTGTGGCTGCAGTGGTGGAAAAATTGCCTCCTCTGCATAAAGGGGCACGAGCCTGGATTACTAAATTCTTAGCTGCCATGTCAGGACAGGGAGTAGCATTGGGGGATTTTAGACAAGCCATTTTGGGATCCTGTTCCCTGATTCAGTTACAGAATATTGAGGGGGCAGCTGGCACCCGTCAGCTGGGGAGAGAAACGCCCCTGGCTGAGATCTCAGAGGCATTGTTCCGAGAGCTGAGGGCGGCCTTTCCCTCCCCAGTGGATGTGGTGCCTACAAATTTTAACTACAGAATAGATGTGGCTCCCGAGCAATATTATGCTCAGGCATTGGAGCAGTGGATTGAAACCACAGGTAAACACCCCGGCAACATTCCTGAAGCTGAGATGATGTTCAGGACGGCGATGTTGAACGGCCTCCCAAAGGAGGTGCAAGAGGTTCTGAGACTTGACCCGGACATTCTGATCTGTCCGGAACCAAGATTTAAAAGGCACTTGATACACCATTGCCGCATCTACATGGAAAAAACTAATAAAGACCGAAAGGAAACTGATGCTCTGGCAACCAGTTTGGTAAAACTACAGTTGGCAAAGTTGCATGGTGAGGCAAAACAAGAAAAGGAGAAACAAAAACAGATGTATCAGACTCCAGTGGGGGCTGGGTGGCACCGAGGCCAAGGGTTCCGTGGTAGACACAGAGGGCGTGGTCGTGGCGCCCCCCCAGGCCGGGGGGGCAATGCGTTTGCTCAAGAAACTTGCTTCAACTGTGGGTCCCCTGGTCATTGGGCACGAGATTGTAACGGCAACCCACCACCACCAGGGGTGGAGCAGCAGAACCAGCTAGCAGGGCCACCACACCGCAGGGGACCGCAGCAGCCCCGCCCATGGCCTCAGCCGAATCCACGGGGTCAATATTCCCAAGTCGACTCGTGGGACGGCCCGGACGAATAGGGGGGCCTGGGAAGCTCGGGAAGCACTGGCCAGGCAGAGCCAATGCTTCAGGTGACAGTGGCGGACACTCCGGTCCAGATGTTGGTGGACACAGGAGCAACGCATTCATCAATCAACATGCCACTGCCAAGTACATCATTGTCGAAGCAAGTTACAACGTTGGTCGGCTTCTCGGGACGTCCTCAAACTCTGCCCTTTACCCGGCCACTGAAAACGGAGATCACAAACACTGGACAGAAACTGTATCATTCATATGTTCATGCAATGGATACACCCATCAATTTGATGGGCAGAGACATGTTGTCAGCATTGAGAGCCCAGATATTGTGCGGCACAAAAGGACTTACAGTGACATTTCCTGACGGACAGGTACTGGAATGCTTCCAGCCTGTGACACCTAGGGGTCAGTGGTTGATGGCACCACTCCCCACAGTACCTGAAACAGCACGGATCTACTGGGCTAGATTGAATCCTGGGACCCCACTTGGGGGAGGTGTCTACTCCACATACCTCTTGTGGAAACCGTGGATCCAGACATTGGCACCGTACCACCCCCCACTGGATCCATTGCATTGCACTCTATATTATGATAGAGAATCAGATGACATATATAGAGATGCGTTTGACGAAATTGAGGGGGATGATTGGACATTATACTCACCATGCATCTTTGTGGGCCCCGAGGGGGTGGCAGCATATGTACAGTTGTCGCCGCAGCAGGAGCATTGGTATCGAATGAGTGAGGAGGGTTGGCCTCACGTGTCGCTGGCTGTGTCGCCAGGCCACGAGCCCCGCAGATTGGGGCCCATGGTGAAACGATTAACACGACAATGTGATTGGGTGATGACTGAGATTCCAGATGTGTGGCACTCGGCTGCAACCAAAAGTTACAGGATAATGGCAAAAATGGTAGATGAGTCAGACCTTGAATTGGTCTTCCTGGACCGCCATCATGGGCGGGAACAGACAGACCATGAGTCTGCACAGGCAATGTTGGATCAAATGCCACAGACCTTGTGGTCACAGGGTCCATTTGATGTGGGTTTTTGCCATACGGTAGAACCAATCCAATTGGAAGTTGTTTGCTCCATTCCAGTCCGCCGTCCTCAATATCGTTGGCCGAAGGAAGCAGACAAAGGTATGGAGGACACAGTGGCAGGATTATGGGATGCGGGGGTGTTGGAAACATCGGCGTCCTCTTGGAACACACCTCTGAGGCCGGTCCAGAAGGCTGACGGGGTGACATGGAGGATGGCCCACGATTTGCGGCCAGTGAATGACATCACTCTAACTCCAGTGTTGCCAGTTCCTGACCCCCATCGCATTCTGTCCTCCCTGGATCCTCAGAAACAATGGTATACAGTAATTGATTTGGCAAATGCATATTTTTGTTTACCACTGGCCGAGTCAATACGCCACGTGTTTGCATTTTCTTATAAAGGGGTGAAATTGCAGTATAAACGACTCCCACAGGGCTTCAAGAATTCGCCAGGAATTTTTAATCAAGTCCTGAAGGACCTGTTATTTTCGTGTGAACTACCCAAAGGCTCAGTGCTCCTGCAGTATGTGGATGATCTCCTGATTGCGGCCGAAACATCCAACCAGTGTGTGGAAGCCACACGAGCAGTGCTGTTGAAGCTTGCTGATATGGGCTTCAAAGTGTCGAGGAAGAAGTTACAGTGCTGTCGTAAGTCTGTGGTTTTCCTGGGGCGGGTCATCACACCAGCAGGGTTGGCCATGTCCCCGAGTCACCGCAGCTCCATCTTGCGACATCCACGTCCAGAAACAGTGCAGGACATGCTGTCTTTCTTGGGATTGTGTGGCTATAGCCGAGCCTACATCCCATGTTATGTGGATAAAACAGGAGGCTTGCGGGCCCTGGTCAAACAACAAGGGGTCCGAAATTTGAAGGCCACGTTGCAGTGGACCCCGGAGGATGATGCATTGTTTGTGCAACTAATTCAGGAATTGGCATCAGCAGCGGCTTTGGCGACCCCAGATTACACTAAGGTGTTTCACTTAGATGTAGCAATTAGTGGGAAAACAGTGAATGCGGCATTGTATCAAAGACACGGGACAAACAGGGCGGTGTTATTGTATTGTAGTGTGCCGTTAGACGGAATGGAACAGAAACAAGCAGACTGCGTGAGGTATGCAGCGGGTCTGGCAAAGGTCCTCCAGAAAACGGCACATGTGGTCATGGGATATCCCGTCCAGGTGCTGACGGACCACGCGGTTTCGGCCTTCGTAGCATCGGCGGCGTTTACACTGACACCGTTAAGACAAACACGGATGATGAAAACATTGACCGCACCGAACGTTACATATGTCCATGAGGGTGTGAACATGGCTAATCACCTCCTAGAAGGGGCGCATGAGTGCGCTCTAAAAGTACAAAAAGATCAAAAAGTCTGTGAGGACTTGTATGCAAAACCATTGGAAGGTGGACGGGTTATGTTCACGGACGGGTGCTGTTGGCGTGCCAAGGAGGGGACACTCCACGCGGCCGCGGCCGTGGTGGAGTGGAAAGGTTCTTTATTCCTCCCGGTGACAGCTCAGAAATTGACAACAAAGCCCTCCGCCCAGGCGGCCGAGGTGTTGGCTCTGGTGTTGGCCTTGGAACAGTGTCCAGGACAACAATTAACTGTATACACTGATTCGGCATATGCAGCGTCGGCTGCTCACATTGACCTAAAGGGGTGGTTGCACAATGGCTGGATCACAGCAAAAGGCAAAGAAATTGCCCATAGACTATTGATGGAGCGACTGTATGAAGCAATTAAGGGTCCCCGAGAATTGGCAATTGTAAAGGTCCCGGGACACTCAAAGGCCAACACCGTGGTGGCGAAAGGTAATGAGAGGGCGGATGCCCTCGCGAAAGAAGTGGCTGGGTACACTCCGCAGTGCGAAATGGTGTTAATAACCCCGGCTATGGTCTGGGATGGAGAACCCCCGGATCCTCCAGTGGCGCCCGAGGTCGCATTGGAGGACATTATGGACGCACAAGGTAAGTCATCGCCGGAACAAAAATCGATGTGGATCGCATCAAAGGCGGTCAGGCGTTCAGATGGTCTCTGGGTGGGTCCCAGAGGCCAGCCAGTCCTCCCTGAAGGACGACTCATGACTTCAGTGTTGGCTGAGGCCCATACAGTGGCGCATGTGGGGCCTCAGGCAATGCTTCCAAAACTCCGTCAGTGGTGGCATCCAAGGTTACAGGAAGTGGTCTGGCAGTGTGTGGCGGCTTGCGAATTATGTCAAACATTTAATGCACAACCGACATTGAAACCCAAGCCAGGGGCATTCTCCCCTGTGGCCTGGCCTGGGGCAGAAATTGTAATTGATTTCACGGACATGATTGACAGGGTCAACGGGAAGCGGTTCCTTCTGATCATTGTGGATTCTTATTCACGCTGGCCGGAGGCGTATCCGTGTGCAAAGGAGGACACCGCATCAGTCATTAAAGCTTTGGTAAACCATTATATTCCTACACATGGTTTCCCTGCGTTAATCAGATCTGATAATGGGACGCATTTTACCAACAAAGCAATGGCTAAAGTGGAGGCGCTGTTGGGGCTGAAGCATCGCTTTGGGTGTGTGTACCACCCCCAAAGTCAAGGCATAGTAGAACGGTTTAACAGGAATTTGAAAGAAAAATTGGCCAAGATCATGGCACAGACAAAGATGACGTGGTTGCAAGCCTTGCCCCTGGCCCTGTTGGTCGTCCGCCAAACAGTTCACAAAATGACAGGTTTTGCGCCATTCGAACTGTTAACCGGGCGCCTCATGCCAGGGCCTGCATCCACCTTGGTCCCGCCAGCTGACGTACTGACACCTGATTTGTCACACGCTGCTTACTGGAAGTACCTTCATTCACTTGTATCTAGTGTGTCTGCGCAGGTTACAAACAAGGCGGTTGCAGATTCGCCATCAGCATCACTGAAGTCGGACATCACGCCATACGTCTACCTCCGGGTGCTTTCCCGGAAGTGGACTGAACCTCGCTGGAAAGGACCGTTTAGGGTTCGGGCTCGAACCTCACACGCCGTCCAATTGGAAACTAAAGGACAGAAGTGGTACCATCGCTCACAGTTGCGTCCGGCCCCAGACTTTGTGCCTGCCAATGGTGAGCTTGAAGGTTGACCGCCCGGATGGGCAGGTCAAGAGAGGGAATGTGACTATGGTGAGAATTGGACCGAAGTCGGAACCAAAAGTGACGGACAAAGACGACAACGATGCAAACGTTTAACCGTATTGACTATTATGCTTGCCGGCGTGTGCCTTGTATGGAATGTGTTTGAACATATGATGCAGGATGACAGGAGTGATGGAGCGAGAGAAGAACGAGTGATGGTGTACTATTCCTGTAATGGAACGGTATGGTATGAAGCAGAGCGAGATGGTGGTAAGATGCTGACACAGACACAACAACTACTGCTAAATCTGAAATGTAAACAACCGTCACAGGTGAACACTTGGGTGACACTTTTTAATTGGACACACCCAGGGAATGATGTAGTCTATAAATTAGGAAATTATCAGCATCAGCATCAAGAGTGGCCTGTGAAATCTCCACTAACCCGAAAAGTGAAAAGACAGACAGGACAAGATTACTGGGACCAATTTGAAAAGGGATTTCAGCCATGGATAGTCAAGTGGGCATATAATAACTCGTTGCGGTTTACAGTGGCTCCAAACACAACCACCCAAATTAGGGTGCCAATAAAAGCATTGAGAGGGTTCCAAGAAGCATGGTACTCCTCAGCATGGATAGCAATGTCTGAAGTAACAGGGGATATGTTTCCACGATATTGGTGGTATTTGACAGGGCATGTGACAAAATTCGGTTGGGATGCGCTAATAAATACACAGGTAGGTGATTACTGGAGTTCCCCTCAGAGTGAGATAAGTAAGTACTATAGGCATAAAGTGACTTTGAGCAAAGAGGGGGAAGTGTTGAAACTAGAGGTGGCAATGGGGAATACATCTATTGCATACCCACAGCAGGAGATAATGATTGTAAATAAGTCATGCTGGGGATTCTTGTTATGGGCGTACACATCAGGAAAGGATCCATATTTTCCTATCATAATTTGTGAAGATACTACTATGAAAAGAGGAGATGCACCGTTAATGAGTAAGTATACTGTTACAGGGGGAGCGACTGCAAAGACTATGGTGACGATAGATGACTGGTTTATGATCCACACAGGTATTTCTATGGTCACTAATAATTGGCTCCTGATGGCTGAGCAGGCAGCTAATAATACTAACGAGAATTGTTTGGTGTGCCTAGGTGCAAGACCAGTTCTGAAAATCGTGGCAGCAACTGCCATATCGAAAACTTGCCTCATGGGTTTCCTGTATAATAAGACTCTTCAAGGAGAGTGCAGCCAATTGGACTTGACTTTTCCACTGACAGGAACGGAAAAGAAAAAGCCTATTTTTGATACCCAAGTTGCAAAACAAAATTTCACCTGCCTAAAGTTAAATGGGACTGGCTCTGGGATGGGAAATATACGGGAGTCATGGTGTAGTGAAAATGTGTCTGTGCCAGCAGGAATCCCTCTAGCTCGTGCTGATGTTTGGCTGTGGTGTGGAGCGAAAGTACTGTACGATAGACTTCCCACCAATGCCTCAGGTAAGTGCGCCCTGGTAACGCTGATCATGCCAGTTAGTGTGACAGCCTTAGATCTGGCCAAAATGGAGTGGGAAGGTGTTGGACAATGGGGAAGAATCCCCTTCCTTAACAGGAAGAGAAGGGACATGCAAGAATGGTTGAATGCAGGAGATCCCACATATATAGATGCAATTGGAGTCCCAAGAGGGGTCCCTGACGAGTATAAATTGGTGGATCAAATTGCGGCAGGATGGGAGAGCCTTTTCCTGTTCGTTACAGTAAACAAAAATGTGGACCGGATTAATTATGTCCACTATAATGTCCAACGATTGGCGAATTTTACCACCTCAGCACTCCAGGCAGTGCATGAGCAATTGGCTGCCACGTCTCTTATGGCATTCCAGAACAGAATAAGCTTAGATATGGTGTTAGCCGAAAGAGGAGGAGTGTGTGGTATTTTTGGGGGATCAGTGTTGTACTCTGATTCCCAACAATACATCTCCTGACGGTCGCCTTACCAAGGCATTGGAGGGTCTGCGCACGCTAAGTAACAAAATGAAGGACCACTCAGGTGTGGACACCAGTTGGTATTCTGACTGGTTAAACATCTTTGGTAAATATAAAAGCCTGATTGCATCAGTACTGATTTCTATCGCTGTGTTTGCCGCTATTATGGTGTTATGCGGATGTTGCTGTATTCCATGTATCAGATCATTAACTGTTAAGACAATAGAACGCACGTTGGGGCCACTCCCTCCGGGTGGTCAGTACATGATGATCCCTCAAAAGGACCCCCAGGAGGCGGAGGTAGCCGTGGCCCTCCGGGAGTCCAGGATGTGAGTATGGAAAGATGGCCTCGGGGACCTGAGGCCATAAGGAGGGAATGAAATTTTCTACTAATTTTCTACTGGAATGAACGTTTCTACTAATTTTCTATTGGAATGACATTTTTGTACTAATTTTCACTAATTGTCTACTGAAATGAAATTTTCTACTGATTCTTATTCTTTTACTAATTGTTTGATGTGTTTTAGTTTTATGGCAAATGATGTCGAGCTCGTGTGCAGCAATGAAATAAGGTGTTCAAGTGATGACCTCAGATGTCTGAGGTCATGAGAGGGATTAAAGGATAATGTAAATTGCAGTCAATCTAAAACAGAACAAAGGGTAGACTGCTAGGAGCCACTTTTGTGATCCTGGCATGGAAGTCCATTGTTTCAGAGGGGTCTCGTTCACACCTCCTGTGGTGCAGCTGTGATCCAATCTTCCTGCATTCCTCTCCTGAGGGTCTTGTCATTAGCATGGTCTAAACTTCGGTTACACTTAAAGGATTTCATACATTTGGCTATTAAAGAAATATAAGAGTTTGAGCTTAACATAGTTCATTAGATGTTGGTGCATCCAATGTATGAAAATGTGATATTGTAAAATGCTGAGAGTGTGACTGGTGGAGCGAAACTGGTTGCGGGGGTTGTGCAGGAATGGAATGTTTTAGAAGCAGACGGTGCTGAGCGAGACGAGATGACTCCGGGACCAGTGGACGAAGGAGTGACTTTATATGCGAGTTTGCTGGCATGCTTGCAACTGTTTCAATCTCCGTCTTATGAACAGATACTTTATATGCATTATTTCGTTCGTGTGTTCTCTCAGTGGTGCGTGTAAAGGCAAAACTTGGATCGTTTCGCCTACGTGCTTCATCACAGATGAAGCTGGTAAAAAAATCAAATGAAGGAAAGAGTCCTTTGTTTTCTTCCTTAAACTTTGAGCCAACTGAGAGCCATTTGTCTTGCAACCCATAAGGTAGTTTTCCTATTATGGGTCCAATGCCTCTTGCAGTGTCCAGGTATGACAAGCCTGTCAAATATCCTTCTTCCTTTGCACCTTGAAGCTCCATTAGTAAATCACGTAGGTCTCTTAACTTTGTGTAATCTTTTGCAGATATTGTAGGGAACTCATCAAGTCTTTTGAACAGCGACCTTTCCGTCACTTCAGGCGCGGCATAACAATCCTGGAGCCGAGTCCAGGCCTTTTCCAAAGCGATGTTGGGATAACTAGCATGAACTGAACGTATTCTCTGAACATGTTTTTTAGACTCTGGTCCGAGCCACTTAACCAATAAATCCAACATTTCAGTTGCAGTTAGTCCAATGTTTAAAGTAGCATTGTCAAAAGATGACCGCCATGCCCTATAACTTTCGGGCGTGTCATCAAATTGGTAGAGACTTGTACTCACCAAATCGCGGCGAGCCAAATAATGAGCAAGATGTTCTGTTTCTTGTCCTATGCTGTTGGGTGTGGCAGCTCCAGGAGGGATAAATGATTGTGCTGCAGCATTTAAGCATTTTTGCGATGGGGCTTGCCATGTGACAAAACTCTCATTAGGTAACACTTGACCAGGGGCTGTCGTGATGGCTGCTTCTTGATGCTGACTTTGCTGTGACTTAAGCTCCACTTGAGTTTGCACATATTCCTGAGTTCTTTTTGCAACATCCTTTTGCAAGTGTTCATGTGTGACAGAGTCCGGCTTTCCTGCTTGCAGTCCCTCAGCAGCTTCCAAGGCTTCAGCTTGGGCAATGGCTGCAGCTGCCTCCCTCTGTAACGCTAGGGCACCAAGCTTAGCTTCTAACTTGGCTTTTCCTAATTCTAGCTCTGCACTTTCGACTTTAAGTTTTGCTTCCGCTTCAGCGAATGAGGCTCGTGCCTTGGCTGCTTCCGCTTCTGCTCGTGCTTGAATTGCTGCACTGGATGCCGAAGAACGAGAGCTTTTCGTGCTTCTTGTGTGCACTGACGATGCGTTGTCAGGTATTTCCATTTTCTTTTATGGTGTGCGTTCACTTAAAGAACTCCAAATGATTCCGCTTTTTCACTGTACTGTCCTCGCGAAGACGTGGGTGAGCATAGTCTAAGCTAGACAGCAAGCTAAACTCTTGAATGATGCAAGACGTCCTTTGGTTGTTTTTCACCTTTAATTGGAAATCTTGACACCGTTGAAAGAGTGAAACTAAAAATAAACACAAATGAACCATCAGGCACGTTGCTCAGTACCATATGCATTTCAAAACAATACAAAACAAATTAGCTGCCAATACAACAGCAACTCACTAGCACAGAACCAAAAGCCCCCAAATGTTAACCCCAGATTCATAGAAACAACAATATGGCATGTTACTTACAAGCGTTGCCTCTATTGGAGCAAAAAACTTCAGCTAGATCGCAGCTGCACTCGACGCGATCTCTCCTTCCTCCTCCCTCAACTACGCAATCTACATTCCCCTCCCACACATAGTTTAGCCATCACTACTTCCTGCTTTACGGTACGTCCGTCAAAATAAAAGCATGCCTTTCAAAATAAAGGTCGTCATAAAGAAATAAGATAAACCTTGCCTGAAAGGCAGAACATTGTTATTGGAGAAAGATTGGAGTAATTAAATTCAATCATTCAGTGAATGATTGATTGACGTTATTACACCAAATTTATGCAAAACTGAAAGTTACAGAATGGAGGTAATTTGCCCCTTCTCACTGGCAAGTTCCACTCCTCCAGTTCTCTCCACAGGTTTGAGGTGACATGTGACCGGTGTGACCAGAAGGCCGGAGAACGCTTCAAATAGCGCCTCACCACGCCCATCCCGGAGGTTCTCCTCAACAAGGAGGGAGATATAAGATATTCTAATTTAGGGTCCACGGAACAGATTAAGATTTAGTTGTTGCTTTAGCCTGCTCATGTGCCCCACAGGTTTTATTATTATTCACATTGGATGCGCGACGAGGTAACACACACCCAGACCAGGATAGGGCAAAATTTTTTTTGTTATATTGTTTAGACTTTTCCTTAATATACAGCGGTGGCGCTGTTTTTATGAAAAGTTACTCACTTAACGCAAGGGTAGGTTTGTTGTAGAGGGGACAAAATTTACTTAACAGGAACTGTCCTCACTTGAGGCCGAGGCCAGACCTGCTGACCAGCATGATGGTCATCAGCTAAATGGGGACACCTCAGGTGAGATTGGCCGTGCCGTGCATCAGATATTTCTGGGCCCGTTGGGGCCAATGTCGCTGTATCTTTCAGGTGGGGAAGGGGGAGACAGGCCAGGTCTATGTGGCCAGGGCGAGACGTGAATAGAGTGAGACTTCCGGCAGTGACCCATCCAATAATGTCGACATTACACAGCTGTTCCAGTTGGCTGTCCACAAGGGCGTGCCCCTTCCGGTGGCAGACATCAGGCGAAATAGTCCATCAATGAAAAAATGCTAATCGGCCTAAGTAGAACACATTTTGTACATAATTTTGCACAACATCAGAAAAGGAAAATATGGGATTGGATTAAGGAGCGTGACTAAAAATTGTTGTACTTGCAGGTTTAGGAGGCCAATAGAGATAAAAATATTAAAAAAGAGGAAGCAGTGAAGGCAGCCACCGACGCATGCGGCTCCCATTGGACCTGCTCCATCCACTTCTGCTGCTTCTGGGCAAGGTTTGGGTGACGCAGTGCCACAGCAGACTGGCTGTCCATAGCAGACCGGTCAACGAGGTCGGGACTGCGGTAACAGAGGTAGGGGTGGTTATAGACAGGGGTTGTGAGTGGGGTGTGCTCTTGCTGCGGGGTGTGGGGTCACTGGGTGATGAGCTGTCCATACCGAGCCACTTTCTGGAATGTGCCATCCTCTGGTCCGGTGCCATATCTGTCACAAAGAGCCCCACCAGCGCAGGGGGCGCCACCGTTACCCACTCCCAACGCACTCTTGACACAAACCCGCTGGTACCCCATTCCATGACAGGGGGCCACGAAGCTTCAGCGTGCGAGGACTAGCAGGTTCCAGCATTCCGGGGACGGTGGATGGACAAGTTTTCGATGGTGCTGGATATTGGGGCGAGCTATGAGCTCCTTCCGCAACTCCCAGTGAGCCATGTGGACTCTCGAGATTGCCTGAGTCACTGCCATTGACTGAACGAACACTGGAATTCGAGTGGCATTTCCGGATGGGACTGAACTTGACTGTGCATATCCTTCGGAGGGAGCATATGTGGTGCTCTCCTCCATTCCAGTGGCCGAACTGAAATATCTGAGGACAGCTGTAAAACCTGGTTCTCCATCCTCCCGCGGTGGGTATGCCCTGTTCCTGCTCTGGTCTGAGTGGTGTAGCAACCTCCACCCATTCAATTCACCAAATGACACATTACATTGTACATGTGGTAACACACATAGTTTGGTTTATCAAAATGCATTCATCTAAATTTAGTCAGGAGTAGATCTTCCATCAGGATTATATATTTGTTATGTCTACCGGCGTTGCCTCGCACGTGTGCCTTGTCCCTGAGCAGAGGAAATGGTATGAATTGTTTACTTTCACCGAGCCACAAAGCACATTGAATATTGATGCACGTCATCGTACTAAAGATCTAGGCCCCATAGTTGTTGAATAATCCGCGTCACTTTCAGGATATCATACTTCAGCACCCACTACAAATTGTTCGGTTATGGGAACATCACTAAATTTCAAAATTTCCTGAGAAGGGTCGCTCGGAAGAGGTAATTCTGTTTGTGTCTCTGATAGAGGAGTTGTGGACCCAGGGCCCGACTAATTTGGGGCTCGGCTCCACAGCTCCGCAATTGTTTTTACTGTCTCGACCCCCTCCCCCAGTTGACAGAATCAGTGTGGGCACGGCCTGGAGGTGGATTGAGGCATTCGGGAGACAATAGGAGGTGAAGACTGCAGCGGTCTTGGAGCTGTCTATGTCTTGGAGAGCACCTATTCTTCCCGTAAAAAAAAAAAAAAAAAAAGAAAAAAAGAAAAAGGTTTCATTTGGTATCTGCGTTATTATAGTTTTGGGATTTTTTTATTGTAAGTGTAAATGGTTACTATTTCATTTGGGTTGCTTTAAAAATTTGTCAAAAAAAAAAAGACAGTCAAAATTGGAGCGTTAGCTCGAGGCTTAATTTGTAATCTCTAAACACAGTTAGATATTTGAACTCAGTGAACTCAGCATCACTGGAGTCGGACACCACTCGGTACGTCTAAAGGGCCGTTTAGAGTTCTGGCTAGAACCTCACACGCCATCCAATTGGAAACTAAAGGACAAAAGTGATACCATTACTCACAGTTGCGCCCGGCCCCAGACTTTGTGCCTGCCAATGGTGAGCTTAAAGGTTGACCGGACGAGCAGGTCAAGAGAGGGAATGCAAAGATGGCGAGAATTGGATCAAAGTCGGACTCGAAAGTGTCTGAACAAAGACGACGACGATGCAAGTGTTTACCTTTATTGACTATTTTGCTTGCTGGCGTGTGCCTTGTGTGGACTGTGTTGGCGTTTGAACATAGGATGCAGGATGACAGAAGTGAGGGAGCAAAAGGAGAACGAGTGATGTGTACTATTCCTGTAATGGAACGGTATGGTATGGAGCAGAGCGAGATGGTGGTAAGACGCTGACACAGACACAACAACTACTGCTAAATCTGAAATGTAAACAACCGACACAGGTGAACACTTGGGTGACAATCTTTAATTGGACACACCCGTGGAATGATGTGGTAATGGAAAAGAAAAAGCCTATTTTTGACACCCAAGTTGCAAAACAAAATTTCACCGGCCTAAAGTTAAATGGGACTGGCCCTGGGATTGGAAATATCCAGGAGTCATGGTGTAATGAAAATGTGTCTTTGCCAGTAGGAATACCTCTCGCTCGTGCTGATGTTTGGCTGTGGTGTGGAGAGAAAGTGCTGTACGTTGGCTTCCCACCAATGCCTCAGGTAAGTGCGCCCCGGTAACGCTGATCATGCCAGTTAGTGTGACAGCCTTAGATCTGGCCAAAATGGAATGGGAAGGCATTGGACAATGGAGAAGAATCCCCTTCCTTACAAGGAAGAGAAGGGACATGCAAGAATGGTTGAATGCAGGAGACCCCACATATATAGATGCAATTGGAGTCCCAAGAGGGGTCCCTGACGAGAATAATTTGGTGGATCAAATTGCGGCAGGATGGGAGAGTCTTTTCCTGTTCGTTACAGTAAACAAAAATGTGGACCTGATTAATTATTTTCCACTATAATGTCCAACGATTGGCGAACTTCACCACCTCGGCACTCCAGGCAGTGCATGAGCAATTGGCTGCCATGTGTCTTATGGCATTCCAAAATAGAATGGGTTTAGATATGGTATTAGCTGAAAGAGGAGGAGTGTGTGGTATTTTGGGGATCAGTGTTGTACTCTGATTCCCAACAATACGTCTCCTGACGGTCGCCTTACCAAGGCATTGGAGGGTCTGCGCACGCTAAGTAACAAAATGAAGGAGCACTCAGGTGTGGACACCAGTTGGTATTCTGACTGGTTAAACATCTTTGGCAAATATAAAAGCTTGATTGCACCAGTACTGATTTCTATCGCTGTGTTTGCCGCTATTATGGTGTTATGCGGATGTGGCTGTATTCCATGTATCAAATAATTAACTGTTAAGACAATTGAACGCACGTTGGGGCCACTCCCTCCGGGTGGCCAGTACATGATGATCCCTCAGAAGGACCCCCAGGAGGCGGAGACGGCTGTGGCCCTCCGGGAGTCTGGGATGTGAGTATGTGAAGATGGCCTCAGGGACCTGAGGCTATGAGGAGGGAATGAAATTTTTTACTGATTTTCTACTCGAATGAAATTTTTCCTTAATTTGTAATCTTTTTACTAATTTTTAATTGTTTGCTGATTTTTAGCTTATGGCTAGTGATTTTTAGCTTGTGTTTAACAATAAAATAAGGTGGTCGAGTGATGACCTCAGTGGTCTGAGGTCATGAGAGGGATTAAAGGATAATGTAATCATGGCAGTCATGATCTAAACACAGAGCAAAGGGTAGACTGATAGGAGCCGCCAGCATGAATTTTGTTGTCCCGGCATGAAAGTCCATTGTTTCAGAGGTGTCTCGTTCACACCTCCTTTGTTGCAGCCTTGATCCAATCTTCCTGCATTCACTCCTGAGGGTCTTGTCATTAGCATGGTCCAAACTTCGGTTACACTTAAAGGATTTCATACATTTGACAATTAAAGGAATATAAGAGTTTGATCTTAACATAGTTCATTAGATGTTGCTGCATCCAGTGTATGAAAGTGTGAGACTGTAAAGTGCTGAGCGTGTGACTGGTGGAGCGCAACAAAATGGGGGGTGTGAGAATGTGCAAGAATGGAAGGTTTCAGGACAGATGGTGATAGCCGCAAGGAGGGGGCGAAGACGAGATGAATCAAGCACAACCAGGAGGAGCCACCACGTGATTCTTCAGGGGAGAAAGACCAATGAGAGCAAGCTAAAGTTAACTGCAGGATACACATAGCCAATAGAATCATGCCAGGATGCCTTTGTCTTTGTGTCATTTACATATTGTATAGTATGAATCACTACTGGGCAACTCGAAAAAGTTCTGTTCTGTTGGTGGCAAGAGAGGTGTAGAGTTGTATTGAGAGGGACCCGAGACCCAGGTGCACATGTAATCAATAATCTGTGTATTAGGAATAAATCCACTCGTGCGTGAAAATGCCAGCTTCCTGATACCTTTCTATTGCAGAACGAGCGCGCATATTGTTGGATGAGTGAGAGTTGGGTAAGGTCACAAATTGGAGTCAGATTGCTAATTTGAGTTTACATTGATTTAAAATTAAATTCCAACATTGATTTAAAACTAAATTCCAACAGCGTCTGCTGATGACATCACGCTGTATAATAAAAATCCAGTTTTCCCTTGTTTTGTCTATGTGTAACATACTGTTAGGTTGAATGTATATAAGTTATCCCATATTTTACTCTATTAGTATTGCAAAAGAATTGTTCCACAGCATGACCTATGTTGACCATATGGATGAGAGGACTTCAAAGAGAGAGGGATGCCTGAGGACTGCATCAACGTCTGCAACATCAAAGGAGTGTGCCCGAGACACACCTCTGAAACAAAAGGACTGAGACTTTAGTACCAGAGCAATAAAAGGGCATATCTGCCTTTTCAATCAGTGGATGACTGCCATTGATGTCTGTCTTTCCTCTTGTGTCTGGGATATTTACATATTCCTGCTGGTGCTCCCCCCTTCATCCCTTAGTGCAAATACATTGTATTGTTAGGGACTTTCCTAATAAAATAGAGGGCTCAGCGGAGTGTGCGCCAGAACGAAGTTGGAGATGTAACTGAGCACACCTCCGTTCGTTCTCCTCGCGAGTAAAAGAGCAACTCTTGTCTTCCTTCCATTCATTTAGCCTATGTTCAGTGAATGCTTAGGTGATTGAACAGAACCAATTTTTTGCATTCTGGACACATTCGGCTTCTTATCTGTAAACAGTTGGTAAGGAGTCTGTCCTGTACGTCTGTTAAAACATCTGTTGCGTATCATTGCTGGAGTTTGTACTGCGTAGTGCCATAGGTATTTTGGTAGCCCACTTTCTACTATCATGCATCCACCCATTTTGAAAAGTGTACGCCAACCTTTTTCTGCAGTTCCATTCTTGAGTGGGGAATATGGGGCTGACGCTTCATGTCTTTTCCTATTTTTCCTCAAGAGTGTTTGGAACTCCTTGCACATATATTCAGTGCCGTTGTCGGATCTAATGCACCCCACTTTCCCGTGAGGGGATATATCGGCAAGAGACTTCTCTGTAGCTTGTACAGTGTTGCTTTTCGCGAATGACTCTACATATTTGTACCCTTCCAATCAGTGTTGTTTTTGGCAGGTATTTTAGATTTAGTCTTAAGCTTAGTCATTTTGACGAAAATGCTTATTAGTTTTTGTCAGATTTAGTCATTTCTATTCGTGATAGTTTTAGTCGAGAAAAACTCAAAAATGTTTTAGTGGGTTTTAGTCGACCAAAACTCAAAAAGGTTTTAGTCCGCTTTAGTTAAAAATAGGCATACAAGGTTTCCACACAATAGCAAAGACTTTCTGATGGACTATTAAGGATGATGCATGACAAACAGGTAACGTAACAGTGGAATCAACGCTCATTGCTCCAAAATAAGCCGAGAACCAAAACGTTTTATTTGGCAACCGTTGTGGCTTTATTTCACTTAAACCAACATAAAATAAAAACGTTTTAACAACATAAACTTGTCGTAGACTTGTTCTATAGTACAGTAGCAGAAGTACAAATTCTATCAAACATGTGTCCTGTTTACTTGTACCAGCTTGCGGTTATCAGAGCAAAGTAGCCTTGCGTGTGTCACTGTCGTCACGGTCCGTCAAAGGAATGCGGGTTAGTGTGTGCGAGCCGAGACGAATGACCGCAGACGTGTTTGTGCGACACCAGTATGTGTGACGGTGCGTGCATTGCGCATGCGCCCTTGCGTGCTGTCCCGGTGGTGGGCGTGCCCAAACGAAAGATAGGTTGCACTTCATTGCAATGTTTTGTAAGACAGATTACATGTACAATAGGAAGGGATGTCATCAATTTTGAGCGTCTGACTAACCACACGCTAACAATTTCGTCCCGTCTCATCTTGGCAACGAAAATTTTATGTACGTCTCGTCATGTTTTCGTTATCAAATAACCTCGTTTAGCTTGTCATCGTCTCATTCTCGTCATGAAAACAATGGGGCGTTAACGAAATATTTTCGTTATCGTCATTGTTGACGAAAACAACACTGCTTCCAATGAGTTTGGAGATTTCGGACATGCAAGGTCTGTGTGCACCAATTGTAATGGAGCCTCTGCTCTCGTATCGGGGTCTCTACTCCTAGTTTGGGCAAATTTCCCCTGAATACACACTTCACACTCTATTTCTGGCTAAGTTGTTTTTCTGCATACCTTCAACCACGTTCTGCAGCTAGAGAACATCATCATAATTACAGTGGCCTAATATCTGATGCCACGTCTGAATGTCATGGCATGCATTACATTTGTCCTTAGACTCATCCTCAGTATGCAAATAGTACAAATTGCCATAGACATGAATGTCAAATTTTGTACCGTCTTTGGCGATCAGTGCGTCTTTTTCTTCTTTGAAAAGGACCACAGCCCCGCTGGTAGTCGCCACTTTCACCGAAAAGATGTCTTGTGGGTATGTTGATATGAAGAGAGCAACTTTCTGGCAGCCCCTTTACGATCATGGCTACAAGTAAACCGTCTCCCAACATTTCACCTGCATTTCTTAATTCTTAATCCTTTATACTTTCGTCGTTTTCCTTCTGAAGCAATACAAACATGGTGTACAGGTTGATTATCCAAGGTTTAATACTCCCTTAATATATTCAAAGCTTTTCTTCCATTATTTGGTGCATCCCTCATAATTAATGAGCGACTTTAGTCATGGAGTAGTTGAATCAATTCCGCATATTCGTCAGCATTTTTCTTTTTGTCTGTTGCTCTTGCAGTCTCATTTGTCGGCTCCTCCAGTACTGTTTCTTTCAGTCCTATGAAGTGGAAATGTCCCAACATTTTGGTCTCCCAAAGCTCATACTTGGTCTCATATCGGTCGAACGCCAGTCGAGGCAACCTGCTTGTCCCTCGTGGATCCATCGTGCTATTTAGCTCTTCTTCGCGATCTAGCTTTCCGTTAGAACGCTGTACGTTGAAACTTTCTATTCGATGGAAACTGACAAACTTTTCTTCCGAATGGCTGATGAGCCCATAACCTGTTAAGTTTGTTGCATCCTAACGTCGGATTCGGAAGAATTGACGACGGATGTAATGAGTTTCTTCAGTCAAACATGCCGTATTTATTGCGAACAACAAAGAGCAAAAATAATGCACCCGCTTCAGCAGACTCGCTCTCTCTCTCTCTCTGTCTCCCTCTCTCTCACTAAACAAGGAACAATACAGGTTAATACAGGTTAACAGAACAATAGCTCGGCTTATCACCCGACACACCCTCCCTCCCTGGTCAAATGACCAGCTATGCTAGTGCTGTGTAGGGGCAAAACACTGGTAGTCCGAGTGTTAAAGTTATGTTATGTCATCTTTTAATGCCACAGAGTAAAAATAGATTTTGCGGCACCATAATGACCATGTTATTCACCAAAAAGTCACAAAATTCAGCTTGGAGTAACCGTTCTGACAAATTTTCAGTTAGTTCGTTGAACATGCACCATGCAAAACGTTAAAATGGAAAAAAAAATATTTTTAGTCGCCACTAGATGGCGCTATGTGTACAAATCAATATTAACATATAGATCTCTTTGGGTCAAGCATTTTGTCCATTGTGGCAAAGGAAATATTAAAAACAAATTTTGAAGCCCCGCCCCTGTCATATAGTATTTCAAAAACTAAAATTTTTTGTCCCAGGTCTTAAGATGCCACAGCCGAAATTTTGCTTTAATCGAATGAATCTTCTCGGGTACAAAAGAATGATCCCGTAAATGTGCAAAAATGGGCCAGAATTGGACATTGAAAAATTACGGTTCATTTGTGGCAGGTTTAGTCGCCTAAGCATTCTTGAACACGGACAATAAATAAAAGAAAGACAAGAGTAAATCTTTTACTCGCAAGGCGAACGAACGGAGGTGTGCTCTGTTACAGCTCCAACTTCGCTCTGAAGCACACTCCGCCGAGCCCGCTATTTTATGGGGGAATCCCTAGCTAAACAATGCTTTCTGCTCTAAGGAATCAAGGGGGGAGAAACAGCACGAAGATGTTAATATTTCAGACATTAGAGGAAAAACAGACATCAATGGCAGTCATTAACTGATTGTAACGGCAGATATGCCTATTAGTGCTCTCGCAGACAATCTCAGTCATTTTGTTTCAAAGGTGTGTCTCAGGCACACCTCCTTTGATGTTGCAGCTGTTGATCCGGTCCTCAGGCATTCGCTTCTCCTAAGGGTCTTCTCATCCATATGTTTCAAACAAAGGTCACACTGTGGAACAATTCCTTTGCAATACTAATAGAATAATATATGGGATAACCTATATACATTCACCCTAACAATTTGAGACATATATGTGTCAAGGACTTTTTTTGCACGTCTCGTGGTGCTACACGTGCCAGCCAATTTCCGAAAGTCAAATGGGCCTGCATTGGTTTTGATTTTGCCACTCTAGTTGGCACTAGACAGACATTTTGTTTGCGTTGTTTACGACCACTTTAAAACATCAAATTTTTCGCCAGGCCCGATGAGACTGCAAAGTTTGGTGAGTTTTCGTGCATGTTTAGGTGTCAATAATGCTATAGAAGGATCGGAAAATTGTAAAGAGAATATGCCCTTCGCAGCCCTGGCTGTTTCGTTCTGTTCTGTCATAAGACTATACAGAATGGACGGTTAGAGCTCTTTCATTTGCCCACTGTGTCTTTATTATCACATCAACTGCACGTCTCTCATACACTCTACTTCCGCTCTTCTGGTGCGGTGTGCAACAACTTAACAGTCCCCCTGGGAACACATAACTATAAACTAACAATCCCATTGTTACATCTTTTCTTTTTTTCTTTTAAGTCCACCTCCTTAATTGACGGCAACATATTTCAACATCGAAGACTATGCATTTAAATGTAATCACAACTAAAGAATACACGTTACTCTCAACTCAGATTTTTTTTTTCTTTTTTTTTTTTCAGTCCTTAACTGACAAGCACACTAGACTCACGCAAAGTTCCAAAACAAACATCACTCCGTGAAGTCCTCCAGATATCGAGGTCTAATGACCCGACGACCAGACCTGGTCGTTACAGCTGCTTGGTCACCAGCACGGCATAGTTCCATCCCCACCTCAGCCGTACTCTCCACAGTCTCAGCTTTTTTAGGCGAGGCAGATGGGCAAAGGTCACGCCTGAGGTGACGTCGATTCCTCCGTAACACACCACCCGACTCCATCTCCACTTCATACGACCTGTGGCTCGCAGGTTTCAGCACCGTCGCCTTCTGCCAGACTCCTTGTCGCTGAAACGGCTGAACTCTCACGGTGTCTCCTTTCTCAAGGATGTCCAGGTCTTTCGCGGTGCGGTTGTAGTATCTCTCCTGTCTCTGACTGTTCTTCCACAGGCCTTCTGCAATGTTGATCAACTCCGGCTTTAAAAGAGCGTCCCTGATAGGAGGAAGAGTCAGAGTCCGCCTACTCAGAAGTCTCTGTGCTGGGCTTGTACCCAAGCCTTGGGTCAGTGTATTTCGGTGGTCCATTATAGCCAGGTATGCATCCTGGTTCGCAGCTGCGGCTTTCATCATCAGTCGCTTGGCAGTTTTCACTGCTGACTCGGCCTTCCCGTTGCTCTGGGTATATCAAGGCAAAGACGTCCTATGTTCAAACTCCCACTTTTCACTAAACAGCCGAAACTCTTTGGAGGAGAATTGTGGTCCATTATCTGACACTACCACGTCCGGTATGCCCTGGCTTGCAAAATGTGCTTTCAACTTCCTAATCACAGCGCTGCTTGTTGTATCGGGCAAGTAATCCACTTCCCAAAAATTGGAGTAGTAGTCCACTGTAATCAGGTAGTTTCTATCATGAAAGGAAAACAAGTCCATCCCTACTTTGGCCCAGGGTCTACACACCATATCATGTGGACAGAGTGTCTCTTTCTGTTGCTTGGGGTCCACTGACCTTCAGATGTCACACTTGGAGACAAAGGTCTTTATGTGCTCATTCATCCCTTGCCAGTACACGCACTCCCTTGCTCTCCTTAGACAACCTTCCACTCCTAAATGAGAAGAGTGTACACGGCGTGTAATGTCAGTCCTGAGTGAATCTGGTATCACTGCTCTTTCTCCTTTAAACACAATACCATCTTGGAAGCTAAGTTCCTCCTGGAATGAGTAATAGTGTTGAATGTCCGTGGGTATATCCTTTTTGCATTTTGGCCACCCTGACAGACTCATGCCAATTACTCTCTGCAGCTTCCCATCCACTGACGTAGCCTTCCTAATGGAGCTCAGTCTCTCAGGTGAAATAGGTAGGTAGTCTACCATGTTTACGGTCTCTATCTCTGACTCCATGTCCCCATTAGTGTCCTCTGGCAAGTATGCCCTACTCAGTGTGTCAGCCAGCAACATATGACGGCCTGGTACATAGGTCACTTCCATGTTATATTTCCGTAATCGGAGTAACATCCTCTGTAGTCTCTTTGGTGCACTCAAAAGTGGCTTTTTGTGAATATTTTCTAGTGGTTTGTGGTCACTCTGTACTGTCACCTGCCTCCCATACGTGTATTAGTGAAACCTCTCCATCCCATGGACTATAGCCAAGCATTCTTTCTCTATCTGGGCATAGCCCCTTTCTGTCTGTGTCAAGGCCCTGCTTCCATATGCTAGAGGCTTACCTCCTTGTGCAGCCCCCAGCCCAGTCTCTGATGCGTTACATTGAAGTGTCAACTCCTCGTCCTGATTGAACCCTCGGTTATCGCGGTTAATGGGGACTGAGACCACGCGCGAAAACTGAAAATCCGCGAAGTAGCGGCGCACCTTCAAAAATGCTTAAAAAAAATATACACTATATATAATAAATATATAAATATAAATATATATATATATATATATATACAGTGAACCCCCGCTATTTCGCGGTTCACCTTTCGCGGGTTCAGTGCTTCGCGGGTCTAAAAAATATTTGGGGGCAATGTAGTTTCGCCGAGCGGCACAAGGGGGCGCTGAAGCGGTTAGACGGCCGGCGTGCGCCGAAGAGGAGAGTGGACGAAGAAGAGAGTGGACGAAGAAGAGCAGGTTCCCCCGGACACGATTGGTGGCGACGGACACGATCGGGGGCGACGTTTCGCGCGGTTCGGACCGTACCCGAGCTGCGGCCGGCGTGCGTGGCAGTTAAGCCGAAGAGAAACAACTTCCGCCCGGGCACTCGCGCGGCGACATTTTGCTTCGTTCAGGACCGTGCGTGAGCTCCGAAGGAGACCGGCCGGCGTGTGTGGCTGTCAAGCCGAAGAGAAACAACTTCCGCCCGGGCACTCGCGCGGCGACATTTTGCTTCGTTCGGGACCGTGCGTGAGCTCCGAAGGAGACCGGCCGGCGTGTGTGGCTGTCAAGCCGAAGAGAAACAACTTCCGCCCGGGCACTCGCGCGGCGACATTTTGCTTCGTTCTGGACCGTGCGTGAGCTCCGAAGGAGACCGGCCGGCGTGTGTGGCTGTCAAGCCGAAGAGAAACAACTTCCGCCCGGGCACCGGCGGAGCGCGAGGCTGTCAGTTATGAATGAATAAATAAATAAATGAAGAATGCCACCTTTCATTTCACTGTCATGATCCGTGCCTGTTATGCCGCGTGTGTTTTTGTTTTTTCAGCTGTGTGGGCGTTCCTCCAGCGATCGTCTCGCGCCATGCCGTCAGCTGCTGCGCAACGCGCTGATTACACTGACTATATTGTGATTATAATAAATATCTTTGTATCGCCACCTTTTTTCCCGGGTCTGCGTTTGGAGAGTCCTGTTCAATCCTCCAGTTCTGCTGGAGGATCATAACATTCATAGGGCACATTGGACGGCGTACCAGCAGGTAAAAGTCGAAGTAATTAAATAAATACAAAAATAAGTAATTGAATAAATACAAAAATAATGGCTGGGGAATAAAAAAATAATAAGTTTTAATCATAATTTGTTTTTTGTTATAACATGAATTTCACTCTCTCTCTCTCTACCAGTATATATATATATATATATATATATATATATTATTTTTTTTTTTTAAGCATTTTTGAAGGTGTGCCGCTACTTTGCACCTATATATATATATATATATATATATATATATATATATATATATATATATATATATATATATATATATATATATAGGTGCGAAGTATATATATACACAGTGATGTCGTCTTCCTGCAGCGCGACATTTGATCAATTTACTTATATACTTTAGCATTTAATTTAATTATTTGTTGGCCTGTTTACTGCCGCTTCTTCTCTTTTCTGCCCCCTCCTTCCCCTGCTTGGGAATTAGGTGATGGGGACATGCTTTGAAGATTACGGCACTGACGAACTGGGAAGGGACCTGCTCTGCCGAAGTCGTCTTCATGCAGCGCCTTTTCTGATTTCCTTATATTTCAGCACTTCATTGAACTACTTGTTGGCCTGTTTGCTATTTCTGTTCTTTCTTTTCTGTTCCCAATTCCCCGAATTAGGTGATGGCGATTCACTTGGAAGTGGCTGTACTGAATTTACACCAACTGACCGGTACAAGATCGAAGGCTCATCTTCGGATATGCTGCCATGGATATTACGGCCCTGGATGAGGACCCGCTCCACTGAAGTCATCTTCCTGCAGCACTTCATTCAATTGACTCTTATATTATCTCATCTATTATTGCATAGCATCATTGTATGTGTCAAATGTTGCCCAGTTGGCATCCATTGCAGCCTGGTCATCCTGGAAGGGGGATTCCCCCATCTGTGGTCCCTTCTCAAGGTTTCTCACTTTTCCCCTAATGAGGTTTTGTGAGTTTTTCCTTGCCCTCCTGGGGGTTAAGATCGGGGATGTCGATTGTGGCTATGTAAAGCCCTTTGAGACTGTCTGTGATTAAGGGCTATACAAATAAAATTGACTTGACTTGACTTGACAGTGTTTTTTTTGTTTTGTTTTTTTTTGTTTTTTTTGAAGGTGCGACGCTACTTCGCGGATTTTCAGTTTTCGCGGGTGGTCTCGGTCCCCATTAACCGCGATAACCGGGGGTTCACTGTATATATATATATATATATATATATATATATACGGGTAGAGAGAGAGAGAGAGAAAGAGAGTGAAATTCATGTTATAACAAAAAAACCAAATTATTATTAAAACGTATTATTTATTTATTCCCCAGCCATTCTTTTTGTATTTATTTAATTACTCCGACTTTTACCTGCTGGTACGCCATCCGGTGTGCCCTGTGAAATGAAAGGTGGCATTCTTTATTTATTTATTTATTTATTCATTTATTCATTCATAACTGACAGCCTCGCGCTCCGCTCGTGCCCGGGCGGAAGAGGTGCTCCTCTTCGGCTTAATTGTCACGCACGCCGGACCTGCTCCCCCAAGCGTGTCTCCGTTCGGTTGAACTCGGTTTCATTTCGCCCCGCTCGTGCCCCGGGCGGAAGGTGCTCCTATTCGGCTTAACTGTGACACACGCCCGCCCTCCTCCCCCGGAGCTTCCATTCGGTTACACTTAAGGTCCGCTTGGCACCGCTCGTGCCCGGGGAAGGTGCTCCTCTTCGGCTTACTGTGACGCGAGCATGCCCTCCTCCTCCGGAGCTTCCATTCGGTTAAACTTAGGGGCCGCTTGGAACCGCCCGTGCCCGGGAAAGGTGCTCCTCTTCGGCTTACTGTGACGCGAGCATGCCCTCCTCCTCCGGAGCTTCCATTCGGTTAAACTTAGGGGCCGCTTGGCACCGCCCGTGCCCGGGGAAGGTGTTCCTCTACGGCTTAACTGCCACGCACGCCGGCCGGAGCTCTGGTACGGTCCGAACCGCGCGAAACGTCGCCACCGATCGTGTCCGGGGGAACGTGCTCTTCTTCGTCCACTCTCCTCTTTGCCCACGCTCTTCTTCGGCGCACGCCGGCCGTCTAACCGCTCCAGCGCCCCGTCGTGCCGCTCGGCGAAACTACAATGCCCCCGAATATTTTTTAGACCCGCGAAGCACTGAACCCGCGAAAGGTTAACCGCGAAGTAGCGAGGGTTCACTGTACTTCAAAATGGGTGCAATGGCAATTTTGTGTTTTAGTCTATTAAACGCTTTCTCCTGTGTGTCAGTCCACTCCCACACATTCTCTTTGTTTCTAAGTTGGCGTGATATTTCACAATCATCAGACAAGTGGTCATAAAACTTGGACAAGTAATTTATCATCCCAACCAGTCTCTGTACTGGCTTGACATCCGTCGGCCTTGGCATCTCTCGGATTGCACGCACCTTCTCCGGGTCTATCCGCAGTCCCTCAGCTGTCAACAAATGTCCAATATACGGCACTGCCTGTCGCCGTAGTTTTATCTTCTCAAAGTTCAATTTAATGTTTCGCATTCTGCATCTGTTTAGGAAGCACCTGAGTTTGTTGTCGTGGTCTCTACTTGATTCTTCCAGCGATGTCCCTTCACCTGTGATCAACACATCATCAGCGATGATGTATATTCCCGGTATTCCTTCTAGCGCCTGTTTGAGTCTTCTTTGGAATACTTCCGGCGCTGGACTTATTCCCATCGGCATTCTCAGCCAACGGTACCGGCCAAATGGAGTGGCAAACGTGGTGAGGTAGCTTGACTCCTCCCCCAATTTAACATGCCAGAATCCATGCTTCACATCACAGACTGTGAACATTTTCGCCTTTGCCATTTCCGGGAGTATATCCTCAATAGTTGGAAGAGGGAAGTGGCTTCTTTTCAGCGCTCGATTGAATGGTTTTGGGTCTATACAGATTCTCGGTTTTCCATTGCGTTTCATCACTGTAACCATGCTACTTATCCAGTCAGTGCTACACTCAACCGGTGCGATAATACCTCTTCTCCCAAGATCTTTTAATTCCTCTTTCAGTGGCGACATCATTGAAACGGGTACTCTGCGTTTCGGCAGTTTAACAGGCGGCACTTCCCTGTTTATTTCAATGTTATACTCGCCCTCCAAACAGCCATCACCAGTGAACACATCTCCAAACTCAGTCTTTATTTCCTCCAACGTTATGCAATCCTGTTGTCCTTCTTTTTTGACCTGTTCTAATTCTTTTTTCACAATGTCATCAATGGTAAGGATGTTCTCGTAGTGTACTTTAATTAGTTTCATGGCCTCACTGGCCTTCCTGCCCAATATGGGGATTTTGTCCACTTGGTCCACCACTAGAAACTCCAGCCTGTACAATTTGTTGTTTTGAGGGTTTCGCACTTTCAACATTTCCCTAACGGACACAGCCTGGATTTATTATACATGACTAGCACTTTCTCTGTGTGCTCCAGTTGTGTGTCCGAGTTTAGGAGGTTTATTGGGATTATGTTACAGGTCGCCCCACAATCAATCTGAAAGTTCACATGTGTACCGTTTACTAGCATCCTTGCAAAGAGTTGCTGTCCCTTGTTGAGTCGCTCATGTACTTGGTGAACTATTTCATTGTTCCCCTTGCCATTTATCACAGCAATTGTCATTATATCCTCATGTTTCTCCATCCTCTTCCGTGACAGCATTCATTGGTTTACATTTCCCTCCTTGTCCTATTTTCGATTTGCACTTCACAGCGAAATGATTTTCTTTCCCACACTTTTTATATTTCCTTCCAAAAGCTGGGCATTTTGTCTTACTTCGCTCATGCTTTCTGCCACAAAACTTACAATCGACTACATCGCCGTTGCTTTTCCTTGTATCTTGTTTCACTGTATGTATTTTTTACACAGTGTGTCCTTCCAGTGTCCTGTTGTTTTCTTTTGACAGTTCAGCAGCTCTACATATCAGTAGGCATTTCTCCAGTGTCAGTCTATCTTCCCTGAGAAGTCTCTCTCTCATGGCTGAGCTATTGGTGCCACACACAATGCGATCTCTAATTAGCGAGTCTTTTATGTCTCCAAAGTTGCATCCATTGGCTAGCACTCTCAAGTCCGTAAAATATTTGTCAATGGTTTCATCCATACCTTGGTTTCGCACAAAAAACTTGTACCTCTCAACAGTCTCATTCACTTTCGGTGTGCAATGTTCATCCAGCAACCTCATCATTGCACTCACTGACCTCCTTGCCGACGAGTTGTCACCCGCCAGTGTGGCCAAGAGCTCCCTCCCACTCGCGCCGACGAGGTAATAGAACAGCTTCGCCTTCGCTCCTTCCTCTGCGCCGGGCATGGTGAGGTCTGTGTAGAGTGTAAACTCCTCCTTCCAGCATTTCCATGTCTTGGCGAGGTCGCCGGAGTCCAACAACAACATTGACGGAGGTTTCAGCCCTTCCATTGCGACGTCCTCTGTCTGTTTAGTACACTCGCTGCCGCGCCGTTCCGTTCATTCAGCTCGTCGGCAGCACGTACACACGGTTGTTGTCGATCCTTTTCCGCGTCCCCACTAGCGACTAGACCGCTGCCACCATGTTTCGTTCTGTTCTGTCATAAGACTATACAGAATGGACGGTTAGAGCTCTTTCATTTGCTCACTGAGTTTTTATTATAACATCAACTGCACGTCTCTCATACACTCTACTTCCGCTCTTCTGGTGCGGTGTGCAACAACTTAACAGTCCCCCTGGGAACACATAACTATAAACTAACAATCCCATTGTTACACTGGCAACGTTGGGGTACTGGCACATTGGAAATGTGAAATATTTATAAGAAAAAATGTGAGGAATCTTCAAGAGGATATTTTTTTGTGCAGTTTAAGTGAGAGCAGCTTTTGTTCTCAAAGTCTCGTCAATGTTTGAAGTAAATTCAAAATGGCCAAATTTTCAAAAAGATAGGTGAAACACACATCGGGGGCTGCTATTTTTTCGAGGGGGCGATAGCAAGCCATCTTGAAAAAATTGCATGACGAACTAATAATGATGATTGATGATTTTGCCAGGCCGGATGCTTGGGCAAAGTTTAATGAGTTTTCGTTCATATTTAGAATCTCAAAATCAGCGTCGTTTTATTGGCGGACTGTGTGAAACCACGCCCACGGCTTTTCACAAAAAATGACAAATTTCGTATTGTGATATCCTGGAGGCCTTGTCCTGCCTCCGGTATGCAGATAATCTACTGTTACTCAGACTTCCTGGTTATTGTGTGTTATTTTCTCGATCTTTACTCATTTGTTTCAGTTTCAGTATGGTGTCGCCTTTAAGAGCGACGTTGTGTCAGTCACGTGATGAAAATCCCGGTAGTATTGATGTTGTGCGAATGTTTCCTCGTTTCTTTACGCCACTGTGATCATTACAAACAACTTGCTACATTTTGAGCAGCCGTGGCATCGTTTTCTTTTAGTTTAGCAGTTGTGACGGTTCGGGTTGGGGAGGAGGGCCTGGCAGTCTCTGATTACTTGCAGGTGCGCGACCCTTCCAGCCAGGCTCTCCTGCGGAGGAAGTGGGCGTCGGCTCCGGCGCACCTGCGGCTCGTTGACTACAATCAACGGGCAGTATAAGATCCAGCCACGCCAGGAGCTCGACGCCGGATTATCTCGTCACCTCACGTGGTACTGGCTCATGTCACGCTTCGCTTCCCGATCGCCCGACTCCTCGTGCTCTCGTGCCTGCCTGACCCCTGCTTTCTCTGTTTCCCCGTCTAGCCGACCTGAACCCGTCCGGAACCGCTCAGCCCGCCACCGCCTCCGAGATCCTGCCCGGCCCGCATCCCGCCAGCGCTCTCCGCTCCGCCGTGCCTCCCGCTACTCCGCCAGCTCGACTTCGCCTCCCGGCGCATCCCCTTCCAACGCACCCTCGCCCGCGCTTCCCGGCCAAGTCAATGGACCCCGCGACCTCGGACCCCCTGGGAGAAGCGCTCGCCCACCAGGGCAGCGTGCTCGAGCGCCACGAGCGGATGCTGCAGGAGTTTCCGGGCCCCCTCCAAGTCATCCATCGCCAGCTCACGCACCTCTCGAACCAGGTGGGTTCGCTCGCCTCCCCCCCCAACCTCCCCAGGGACGCGACCCAGGCTCCCCCGGCCGCCGCGCTGCCTTACGCGGGCGGGCGGGAGCCCCACGTTCCAACCCCCGAACCCTACTCCGGGGACTTGGGCTCGTGTAGCCAGTTTCTGCTCAGCACTTCCCTGGTCTTCGACCTTCAGCCCCACAGCTACGCTACTGAGCGAGCCAAGATTGCTTACACGATCAACTTGCTCCGCGGCCGCGCCGCCAAATGGGCGACCGCACTATGGGAGGCGGCGTCGCCGGTGATGTCCACCTACGCGGAATTCAGCCAGGAACTACGCCGCGTCTTCGACCACCCGGTGCAAGGGCGCGAGGCGTCCCGCCGACTCCTTTCCCTCCGACAAGGTTCCCGTTCCGCTGCCGACTTCTCCGTTGATTTCCGCATCCTGGCCCACGAGAGCCGCTGGAACGAGCCGGCTCTCCGCGAGGTGTTTCTCAACGGGCTGAAGGACGCCCTCAAGGACGAACTGGCCGTCCGCGACGAGACAACGACCCTCGAGGAGTTAATCGCCCTGGCCATCAAGGTGGACCACCGGCTTCGGGACCGGCAGGTCGAGCGGTCCCGACGCCCATCCAGAGTCGCCGTCCGCGCAGCGATCCCCCGCACCGAGGTCCGCTCGCCGTCGCCAGTCCAGCCCCCGACCTGCGCGGAGGAACCCATGCAGGTGGGGAGGACCACCCTGGACCCTCTGGAGCGCCAGCGCCGCCGGTCCCACCAGCTCTGCCTGTATTGCGGCCTCCCCGGCCACTTCCTGGCCCATTGCCCCAGCAAACCAAAAGAGCAGGCTCGTCGTTGACGGAGAGCCCAACGCCGAGCCTGCTGGTATCCGCCTCTGGCTCTTCCTCCCGGATGTCTATCTCCGCCCGGCTGCTGGGTCAATACACCCCCCTCTCGGTCACCGCGCTGGTCGACTCGGGGGCCGACGGCAGCTTTTTGGACCTGACCCTAGCCCGCCAGCTCGGCATCGCCGTGGAACCCATTCCATCCCCCCGGCGGGTGGTCGCGCTGGACGGGCACCTCATCGCCCGGGTCTCCCAACAGACCACTCCCCTGACCCTCATAGTCTCTGGTAACCACCGGGAGTCCATCAGGCTGTTCCTGATTCACTCCCCCCAGGTCCCTCTGGTCTTAGGGTTCCCCTGGCTCCAGACCCACAACCCCGCCATCGATTGGAGGAAGTGCGTGTTGACCGGATGGAGTGAGTTCTGCCACTCCCACTGCCTGCGCTCAGCGGATCCGGCCCCTTCCTCTACTCCACCCGTCCCCCCTCCGCCTGACGTCTCCACCGTCCCCCCGGAGTACCACGACCTGGCGCAGGTCTTCAGTAAGGACCTCGCCCGCACCCTCCCCCCCCATCGGCCCTACGACTGCGCCATCGACCTCCTCCCGGGGGCCCCCCTGCCCAACACCCGCCTATACAATATCTCCAGGCCAGAGAAAGAGTCCATGGAAACATACATCCGCGAGTCGCTCGCGGCTGGGCTCATTCGTCCCTCGTCTTCCCCCCTGGGCGCGGGGTTTTTCTTCGTTAAAAAGAAGGACGCCTCGCTCCGCCCCTGCATCGATTTCAAACCCTTAAACCAGATTACGGTGAAGAACAAGTCCTCGCTTCCCCTCATCGACCCCTCGTTTGAACCTCTGTGTGAGGCCCAGGTCTTCTCCAAACTGGACTTACGAAACGCATACCACCTGGTCCGCATCAGGGAGGGGGACGAGTGGAAGACGGCGTTCAACACACCATTGGGACACTTCGAATACCTGGTGATGCCCTTCGGCCTTACCAACGCCCCCGCCGTCTTCCAGGCCCTAATGACGGACATCTTCCGCGACATGCTCAACCGGTTCGTATTCATATATCTGGACGACATTCTAATATTCTCCCGTTCTCTCTCAGACCACCGCCGACATGTCCGACTGGTCCTCCAGCGCCTCCTGGAAAATCGCCTCTACGTGAAACCAGAAAAGTGCGAGTTCCACGTCTCGTCCGTACCCTTCCTGGGTTACATCATCGCCCGGGGGCAGCTTCGTCCCGACCCGGCCAAGATCCAGGCCGTAGTGGAGTGGCCCCAGCCCACCACCCGGAAGGAGCTCCAACGCTTCCTTGGATTTGCGAACTTCTACCGCCGCTTCATCCGGGACTATAGTAAGGTCGCCAGTCCACTCACCGCGCTTACCGCCACAGCCACCACGTTCCAGTGGACCCAGGCGGCTTCCCAGGCCTTCACCCGCCTAAAGGGGGCCTTCACCAGCGCCCCAGTACTCCGGCACCCAGACCCCTCGCTCCAGTTCATCGTGGAGGTGGACGCCTCCGACACCGGGGGGGGGGCCGTCCTCTCTCAGCGGGATCCCGGTACCCAGGTAATCCACCCATGCGCATTTTTCTCCAGGCGCCTGTCCCCCGCTGAGAGAAACTACGATGTGGGCAACCGGGAACTCCTCGCGGTGGTATGGGCTCTCCAGGAGTGGCGGCACTGGCTCGAAGGCACCTCGACCCCCTTCGTGGTCTGGACAGACCACAAGAACTTGGCCTACCTGCAGTCCGCCAAGAGGCTGAACCCCCGGCAGGCGCGCTGGAACCTGTTTTTGAGCCGTTTCAACTTCACCCTCTCCTTTCGACCCGGCTCAAACAACGGTAAGGCGGACGCCCTCTCACCTCAGTTCTCGCCCCCCGCCAGCCCTGACGCTCCGGAGCCCATTCTTCCCTCCTCCTGCCTACTGGGAGCGGCCACCTGGGACATCGAGCAGGTCGTCCGTGACGCTCAGGAGCAGCAACCCGACCCGCGCCCAGTCCCTTCCGACCGCCTGTTCGTTCCCGACGCAGCGCGGTCCCAGGTACTTCAATGGGGCCACTCATCCTCACTCACTTGCCACCCGGGCGTGGCACGCACGCTTCGTTTCCTCCAGCAGCGCTTCTGGTGGCCCCGGATGGCGAAGGACACCCGGGAGTTCGTGGGGGCCTGCTCCGTCTGCGCCCGCGGGAAGGCCTCCCACGCGGTCCCGGCCGGCCTCCTCCAGCCCCTGCCCATCCCGAGCCGTCCCTGGTCCCACGTCGCGCTGGACTTCGTCACTGGCCTCCCTCCTTCAAACGGACACACCGTCATCCTCACCCTGATCGACCGCTTTTCCAAGTGCGTCCATTACGTCCCCCTGCCCAAGCTGCCCACCGCACTGGAAACAGCCAAACTCATCACACAACACATTTTCCGACCCCACGGCATCCCAGAGGACATCGTGTCCGACCGGGGCCCCCAATTCGCCTCTCAAGTTTGGCAGGAATTCTGCAAGGCAGTCGGGGCCACCGCCAGTCTCTCTTCGGGCTACCACCCCCAATCCAACGGCCAGACGGAACGGGCGAACCAAGACCTGGAAGCCGCCCTCCGATGCGTGGTGGCCCGCAACCCGGACTCCTGGAGCGACGCGCTACCCTGGGTCGAGTACGCCCACAACTCCCTCTCCACCACGGCCACAGGTATGTCCCCCTTTATGGCTTGTTTTGGATACCAACCGCCTCTGTTCAAAGATCAGGAGCATACCGTGGCCATCCCGTCCGTCGAGGAGCACCTCCGCCGGATCCGAGGGGTCTGGGCCGAGGTGAAGGCCGCACTCACCCGGACGGCCCAGAGGACCAAGCGACTGGCCGATCGCCACCGACCCCCAGCCCCGGACTACCTTCCTGGTCAGATGGTGTGGCTCTCCTCACGCGACCTCCCCCTCCAAGTCGAATCACGTAAGCTGGCGCCCCGTTTCATCGGTCCCTTCCCCATCGAGAAAATAATAAACCCGTGCTCCGTCCGGCTGAAGCTCCCCGACTCCCTCAAAATCCACCCGACCTTCCATGTCTCCCTCCTCAAGCCGGTATCCTCTAGCCCTCTGAGCCCTCCGACCGTCGCCCCCCCACCCCCCCTGATGATAGACGACCACCCGGCGTACACAATCTCCAGGGTCCTGGATGTGCGGCGCCGGGGCAGGGGATTCCAATACCTCGTTGATTGGGAGGGGTACGGTCCGGAAGAGCGCTCCTGGATCTCGCGCAAGCTCTTCCTCAACGACGCCCCCATCAGGGAATTCTACGCGTTGCACCCGGACAAGCCGGGTAGGACGCCAGGAGGCGTCCGTTAGGGGGGGGGTACTGTGACGGTTCGGGTTGGGGAGGAGGGCCTGGCAGTCTCTGATTACTTGCAGGTGCGCGACCCTTCCAGCCAGGCTCTCCTCCGGAGGAAGTGGGTGTCGGCTCCGGCGCACCTGCGGCTCGTTGACTACAATCAACGGGCAGTATAAGATCCAGCCACGCCAGGAGCTCGACGCCGGATTATCTCGTCACCTCACGTGGTACTGGCTCATGTCACGCTTCGCTTCCCGATCGCCCGACTCCTCGTGCTCTCGTGCCTGCCTGACCCCTGCTTTCTCTGTTTCCCCGTCTAGCCGACCTGAACCCGTCCGGAACCGCTCAGCCCGCCACCGCCTCCGAGATCCTGCCCGGCCCGCATCCCGCCAGCGCTCTCCGCTCCGCCGTGCCTCCCGCTACTCCGCCAGCTCGACTTCGCCTCCCGGCGCATCCCCTTCCGACGCACCCTCGCCCGCGCTTCCCGGCGTCCTCCGCTCCGACGCGCACCCATCCGTGCCTCCCGGTGACTGCCACTCCGACGCCTGCACGTCGACTCCTCCCGGCGTTCGCCGCGCCGACGCCCGCCTGGTGGTGGTTCCCTCCGAGCTTGCCGCCCAACCTCCTTCCGAAATAAACCCTGTCTCAAACTCCCCTGTCGCTGTTGGGTCCTCCTTCCCTCACACACGTTTCGACGAACCGCGACAGCAGTCTCATTATATTTCATTTTGGTCGTGAATTGCGTGCGCCATAAAACGTGAGACGATCAACTTTAAGTGCGTGGTTGGCGTCAAACTGCCTTGCAGTTAGGGTGTTGGCTTGCTGTTTATTTGTTTAGCAGTGCCTTCTATTGGCCATTTTGTGTCTCTATTCGTGCCATGTAAAATATAACGGTTTGTCAAGTTTAAGGATGTTTATCGTTATAATAAATATATCCTAATTTGGAACACAGCAATGTAGTCTGTTAAAATCAGTTCGCTTTCACATTTGACAATAAATGTTGTAATTGTCTGGTAATTAAATTAATTAATTCAGTAATTTGTTTCATATTACTGATTACACAATGTGTTTTTGTACTTGTCAGTTTCACCCTTTTAATGGTCAGAAAAACTGGAGTCAACTGCTCAAACTGGTGTCCAGAGTCTTGATGAGCGGAAGGTGTTGAGTTTACTGCCTTCGTGTTCAGGGAACTTTAGTGGGGCAGGACAGGGCTAAACACTCATCCTAGCAAATATGAGGTAGACCTTGTAAACCTGCTTGCAGAAAACATAAATGAAAATAACTTGAATTTGCTTTAACCAGTAGGTGGCGGTACCAGTACTATGAAAAATAAATTTGTAGATGTCTTCAGAACAGTTCTACTATCAAATGTGAGAAATACGAGAAAATATTGTTCAGTTAAAGTTAGAGCATCTTTTGTTGCCGTTCTTTGTATGAGAAAAAAATATTTTTTGCTAATCTGTTCCCACAGATTACTAATCTGTTCCCACAGTTTAGTAATCTGTACCCATAGTTTACTAATCTGTACCCACAGATTAGTAATCTGTTCCCACAGTTTAGTGAAATGTTCCCACAGTTTACTAATCTGTACCCACAGTTTAGTCATCTGTGCCCACAGTTTACTAATCTGTACCCACAGTTTAGTAATATGTTCCCACAGTTTACTAATCTGTACCCACAGTTCAGTAATCTGTTCCCACAGTTTAGTAATCTTTTCCCACAGTTTACTAATCTGTACCCGTAGTTTAGTAATCTGTTGCCACAGTTTAGTAATTTGTACCCACAGTTTAGCAAATCGCTAGCGTTCCGTCATATACATGGTCGTATATCTGTCGAGGTAAATTCAATTTGGTGCTATATTGATAGTACTGGAATGTAGTGCAGTGTTCTGTCGAATCGGCATAGTGTGATTTATTTTCACTTTCATTCCCTCATATTATATGATGGAAATATTGCTCTAGTGCCATTGATATAGCAGTTTTAGCAGCGAACGGCTACAATTAGCCAGCGCGTTTCTTTTCATTGTTTGTGCGTCATGTTTTGAACATTCGCTGCGTTTTTAAGCAATCGCCCACGCAAGCGATCATCCAGTCCTCGCTGGAGAAGTAGACACTCACTCTGTCACATTACAAGAGGATACAATTACGTCTTTGGGGTTTCAAACACTGTAAGTGTCAGGTTCGATCGCCGGTGGGCGAGGAGGAGGTGGACCCAAAAGGCGAGGAGGCAGGGAGGTGGGTAACGTTAAGGAAATTTATTAAATGAAACAAACAAGGACAAACAACGTGGCAGGGCGCTAGGTAACAAGGGGAACCAAAACGTGACTAACAGAAAAAGAGGACGAGGAACAGAAGCCGGGGCAAAACGCTGAGGGACGTAACGGGAACGAGGACGTGAACACGAGCATGAACTTGACATGAACAAACGCGGTCGTGGAAGTCCGTAAAGTGCGGCAATGACCCGACGCTGAGTAGTTGGTCTGGGAAGCTTAAATAGTCCGAGTAATCAGGGGAGCAGATGGGAATCAGGTGCGTGATGGTTGACGGGAAGCAGGTGTGTGGCTGGCGAGGACGAGTGCTGAGGAAAACGCCCCCACTCAGCTGACAAAATAAACAGAAAAAGCACATGGCAGGAAGGGGGAAGAAAATAATAACAAAAACACTGACATGCCCGACACGGGTCATGACAGTACTCCCCCCTCAAGGGACGGATTCCAGACGTCCCAAATAAGGCAAAAAGAAAAAAGACAACAACCCAAAAAACAAAGTCCAAAAAAACGAGGGTGGGCGGAAGGGGTCGGGAGGTGGGACCACCACCCGTGTTCGAGGCCGGTCTGGCGGGTGTCCTGGAGGCCAGACCAGCAAGTCCTTTCGTGGCCCTTCAGGCGGCCGTGCGGGCGGCCAGACCAGCACGTCCCATTGTGGCCATTCAGGCGGACGTCCGGGGCGACCCGAACGCCACATGGAGTCCGCTGACCGGGCTGAGACGAGAAGCGGCGGCGGGACGCTGGGTGCAGCAGAGGACGGAGCTTGAGGCGGGCGCAGCCGAGGCAGGAACTAGGAGCGATGGCAGGACGTTGGACGCCGCCGAGACGGAGACGAGACACGGTGGATCGCCGGACGCCGCCGGAGCAGGGACGAGACGCGGCGGTGGGTCGTCGACCGCCGTCTAGGCAGGCACTTGGGGCGGCGGCTGGTCGTCGAACCCCGCCGAGACAGGAACGTGGAGCGGCGGCCGGTCGTCGAGCCCCGCCGAGACAGGAACGTGGAGCGGCGGCTGATCGTCGAACCCCGCCGAGACAGGAACGTGGAGCGGCGGTTGATCGTCGGACGCCGCCAAGACGGAGACGAGACGCGGTGGATCGCCGGGCGCAGCCGAGGCAGGACCCTGGAGCCGCGGCGAGGCGTCGGGCGCCGCCGGAACAGTGACGATACACGGCGGTGGGTCGTCGACCGCCGTCGAGGCAGGCACTTGGAGCGGCGACAAACCAGACGCGGCCGAGACCGGATCTTGGAGCAGCGGCGAGGCGTCGGGCGCCGCCGGAACAGGGACGATACGCGGCGGTGGGTCGTCGACCGCCGTCAAGGCAGGCACTTGGAGCGGCGACGAACCAGACGCAGCTGAGACCGGAACATGGAGCGGTGATGAGTCAGGCGCAGCCGAGACCGGAACCTGGAGCGGCGGTTGATTGTCGAGCGCCGCCGAGACAGGAGCTTGGGGCGACGACGGATCGTCGAACCTCGCCGAGACAGGAGCTTGGAGCGACAACGGATCGTCGAGTGTCGCCGAGACAGGAGCTTGGAGCAGCGACTGGTCGTGGAGCGCCGTCGAGACAGGAACTTGAAGCGGCGGTTGATCGTCGAGCCCCGCCGAGACAGGGAACTTGGAGCGGCGACGGACCGTCGAGCGCCGCCGAGACAGGAACCAGGAGCGGCCGTGGGTCGTCGAGCGCTGCCGGGGCCAAGACGAGCAGTGACGACGGGTCGTCGGATGCCGCCGAGGCGAGAGCGGGTCGCGATGGTGGGTCGTCGTGCGTCGCCGAGGCTGAAGCGAGACGCGGCGGCGGACCGTCGTCCACCGCGGGCACCGGAACTGGGAGCGGCGGCGCTTCGTCCGGCGCCGCTGAGGCCGAGACGGCAGGCGGCGGCTGGTCATCGTCCACCGCCGAGGCAGGAACCGGGAGCAGTGGCGGATCATCGGACGTCGCCAATACAGAGGCGAGAAGTGGCGGTGGTTCCTCTGGCACCGCCGGGACAGAGGCGAGAGGCGACGGCGGGTCGTCGTCCACCGCCGAGGCAGGAACCTGGAGCGGTAGTGGATCATCGGACGTCGCGAGACAGAGGAGAGAAGTGGCGGTGATTCATCTGCCACCGCCGGGGCAGAGACGAGAGGCGGCGACGGTTCATCAGACGCCGCCGAGGCAGAGACGAAGGGCGGCGGCGCGTCGTCGACCGCCGAGACAGAGGCGGGAAACGGCGGCGGTTCATCGGAAGCCGTCGCGAACGTGACTTGGGACGGCGGGGAATTGTCAACCACCGTCGAGGCAGGAACTTGCGACGGGTGCAGGACGAGCGCCGTTTTCTCACATGTTTTCCCTAGCTAAAAGTATTGCTTTTTATAGCTGCCACGCCATGAGGTTTATGTTAATATAATATTAAAACTATTGTTTTTAACGTATGTAAATATCGTTATTATAATTCATATTTTAATTAATAATTTGATCACATATTCTATCTATTCCACTACGTAATCAGAAATCAAATCAGAATTGTATTTTGCTCCACCTAAAGAATGCACACGTGAGATCATGGACCAACTTCAGCTCATAGCGCTTTATTTTCATTTGGGCCTGAGCTACAAACATACTATGTGTGCTGAGCTCCAAACACAGGATTGTTCTGAGTTTGAGGTCCCTCAAATGAACTATTAAGAAGCATGGATTGTTCCGCCGATTCCATGACCACCCAGAGACTGTTGTGGACTTCATCAGAGAGGAGCTACAGGGCTCTGGAGCGTTGCATGTTTACAGGTCGCTGTACACCAAATATAAAGACAGAGGACTGCATGTACAAAAGGAAGATGTACGCCTGCTCCTTTCCGCAATGGACCCAGATGGCACCAAATTTAGCAGGAGAAGAAGACTGCACAGGCGAGCATACTTTGCCAAGGGTCCAAATTTTGTATGGCATGTCGACTCATACGACAAATTAAAGCCATTTGGCATTTGCGTCAATGGAACCATCGATGGATTTTCAAGGCGAATTCTGTGGCTGAATGCATACCACACTAGCAGTAATCCAAAAGTCATCAGTGGCTACTTTCTAGAAACTATTAATGAGTTAGGTGTATGTGCGCACATCGTGAGAATGGACGTAGGGACAGAAAACAGTTCCATCCAAGATATGCAGCGATTACTTCGTCGAACCCAAACTGATTTGCATGCTGGTGACAAAAGCTTTGTTGTTGGAAGAAGCACATAAAATCAAAGAATAGAGAGTTGGTGGGGCTTTCTCTGTCGAGAGTGTGTGGAATTCTGGCTGGACCTCTTCCACAGACTTAAGGATGAAGGTCATTTTGATGGAGACTTCTTGGACAAGAACCTCATGTTAATTTGCTTTCTTGGTTTAATACAGGCAAGTAGTAACACTTCGCAAGCACTTTACTGAATCATTTTGCCATATCATGGTCAAGTAAAAAATTCATTTTGATATTTTCTTCTCAGGAATATAAAGATAAAGATAAAGATAAAGATGTCCTTTATTAGTCCCACAATGGGGAAATTTGAAAACTTTGCTTTTAAAGTTTTCAGAACCTTACAAAAAAACATTTTTAAAAAATCCAGACATTTTCCGTGACATTGTAGATGATTTATGTCCACCTTGCTGCCACACACACTGCATTGTATTCTTTTTGCCTACCTTGGTAAAAAGTTGAGGACCCAGTGGTCAGTGGTAACTGCAAACATACCAAACCTTACTCTAATAGTGTGGATTTAATGGCTAGTCTCATTTTATTGGAAAGTAAATTAAAAAAAACATTTGAAAAAAAGGTTTTCATTTCCAAGAGGATTATATCAGACAATTTATGTTAGTGCTCACAGACAATTGCTCACATGCATTTTTTCAGTTATGGTTACCATACTTAGTTTTAATTCTACCTCTATATGGACACAGACACAGAAGAATGCTACAGATAAATTTGACCTCAGTGAATGGATGGATGATCAGATAATGTTTGAACTACTTAATGACAGTATTTTCCCTCACTTTCACCATGCCCCTTTCATAATTTGGATGGCTTCCACATGAGTGCATCTGTGTTTGCACACTGAACTGAGATTTGTCTTGGAAAAAAAGTTTACATTTTAAGTTATTATGTTCCTTAAAATATTTATGTAAATTGCTTTTGTATCACCTGCAGGATGAGTTGGATGCAGTCAAGGAGGTGTGGAACAGCCATCTGATTCGTCCATCCAAGAATGAGTGTGTCCCTCATGGTCGGCCTGATGTCATGTTCTTGGTCCCTGAGCTGTATGGCACAGAGGACTTTTTGTGCCAAGTGAGTGAGGAGGATTTTTTGAGGTGTGAAGGTGACTGCATCCACCGCAATGATGTTGCTTGTGATGCTGATGTGTTCACTTTGTGCACATACATAATGTCAGAGACCAACCTCCAAGTCCCAGCGGTTCCGGCGCCGCGCGAGTGGCTGCCTGTTTACAGCAGCGTGGCTCACTATTGAGCCTTTTTCGTGTGTTTTTTCCCTTTACCCTTTTTTATTGTATTTTTACCTCACCTCAGCAATGGACATCCAACTTGCGGTGGTTTTACTGCTGTTGGGAGCTGTTTTTTGCGCGATCGTGTCCGGAGACGAAACTCGGAGCTACGGATCGATCGTGTACACAAGAGATCAGCTGTTAGCACTCCGTGCTAACCCCGCGTGGGCTCCCGGAGCGAGACCCGATATCCCCCGCGAGCTGAGGAGGAATAGATGTCGTGCGGGAGTTAAACGCCAGGCAAGGAGGAGACGATATCACCCCGTCCTCCCGTCCGTTATTATGGGGAATGTTCGATCCCTCCCCAACAAAATGGACGAGCTAACAGCGCTAACCCGGCACGAGAGGATTGTCCGGGAGGCTAGCTTGCTGGTGTTCACGGAGTCGTGGCTAACAGAGCTATCGCCGGACGCCGTCGTGGAATTGGACGGCTTCCAAATAGTACGCGCGGACAGGACACTGGAGAGCGGTAAGAGAAAAGGGGGAGGGCTGGCTGTGTTTGTTAATGATAGATGGTGTAACCCTGGGCACATAACTGTTAAGGATCAACTTTGCAGTCGGGACATTGAGATGATAGCTGTTAGCATGCGTCCGGTCTATTTACCGCGAGAGTTCAGTCATGTGATCGCGGTGGCGGCGTACGTGCCACCCTCTGCTAACGGTGAGACAGCCTGTGATGTACTGAATGCAGCTGTGAGCAGGCTACAAACACAGCACCCAAATGCCTTGTTCCTTATCTCTGGTGACTTCAATCATGCTTCTCCTTCCTCTTCTCTGCCTTCATTCACACAATATGTAACCTGCCACACCAGAGACAATAAAATATTGGACCTCTTCTATGCCAACACCAAGGAGGCGTACACGTCACTGCCCCTCCCCCCGCTGGGCAAAGCTGACCACAACTTAGTTGCTCTCCTGCCTGTGTACAAACCTCTCGTCCGCAGGCAGCCAGCTGTGACACGCACAGCTCAGCGATGGTCCGGAGAAGCCGAGGAGGCCTTGAAGGACTGTTTCAACACAACTGTGTGGGAGGTATTCAGCGAAGCTCACGGTGAGGACATTAATGGTCTAACAGACACAGTTACAGACTATATTAACTCATTCAATACCATTGACGGATAAATACGTCAAAATCCATTTTTTTTTTACTGGGCTGGTCGTGAATGAGTTAACTTCTGCATGGAGAACACCATTCCCACCAGGACTGTAAGATGTTTCTCCAACAACAAACCCTGGATCACACCGGACATTAAAGGTCTCCTGAAGGAGAAAAAGCGGGCTTTTGTTTCAGGCGACAAGGACGAGCTGAAGAGAGTGCAGCGTCAGCTGAGAAGGAGGATCCGAGAGGGGAAAAAGTCCTACAGGATGCGGATGGAAGAACAACTGCAGCGGAACAATGCCAGGGATGTCTGGAGGGGCCTGAAGACCATCTCAGGCCACGGACAACCAGGTAAGACCCAGAAGGGGGGGGGGGCTTCAGTGGGCAAATGAGTTGAACCTATTTTTCAATAGGTTTGATCAAATGTCTGACCCCGCTCAGGCTTCCCTGATGCAGCCCCCACCCACCCCTCCTGCCACTGCGAACAAGACCCTCTCTCCCCCTCTCTCGCCCCTCTCTCTCTCCACAGGCTCCAGTTCCCAGCCTCATCAGACAACCACCACTTCCTCCTGCTCAGCCTTGTTCCTCACAACATCTCAGGTGAAGAACCAGCTGAGGAAGATGAAGGCGAGGAAGGCGGCAGGCCCAGATGGGATCAGCTCCCAGCTCCTCAAATCCTGCGCAGATCAGCTGTGTGGAATCGTCCAGCACATGTTCAACCTGAGCTTGAAGCTGGGCAGAGTCCCCCAGCTGTGGAAAACATCCTGCCTGGTTCCGGTTCCAAAGACACCCCATCCGAAGGAGCTCAACAACTTCAGACCAGTGGCGCTGACGTCTCATCTCATCTCATCTCAGTACTCTCACCATTACAGTACTTTTATCAGTGTAATATCTTTATCATTGCAGTATTTTCAATCATTCAGTAGTTATTATCATTACAGTGTTTCCCCCTCTGTATAATGGACAGGCATTAGGAGTGTTTCCTTACACTTAGATACGTTTATACTGTGTATATTTGCATGCTTTTTATGAATGTCTGCTGCTAATGTTACACATTAACGGCTACATTACGCCGCCGACTCTGTGTGATCTATATCTTTGCTGCTGTAACACTTCAAATTTCCCCATTGTGGGACTAATAAAGGACATCTTTATCTTCATCTTTATCTGATGAAGACCCTGGAGAGACTGGTCCTCGTCCATCTGCGCCCCCTGGTCAGCTCCTCAATGGACCCACTCCAGTTTGCATACCAGCCTGGCATCAGTGTGGATGATGCCATCATCTACCTGCTCCACACTTCACTCTTCCACCTGGAGAAGGCGGGGGGCACGGTGAGGATCATGTTCTTTGATTTCTCAAGTGCTTTCAACACCATCCAGCCCGCCTTATTGGGAGACAAGCTGGAGCAGGCGGGAGTGGCCCACCACCTCATCACATGGATTCACGACTACCTCACAAACCGGCCACAGTACGTGAGAACACAGGACTGTGTGTCTGACGTGCTCCTCTGCAGCACGGGAGCGCCGCAGGGAACTGTGCTGGCTCCCTTCCTGTTCACCCTCTACACCTCGGACTACAAATACAATTCCACAACCTGTCACCTGCAGAAGTTCTCTGATGACTCTGCGATTGTCGGCCTCATCACTGACAATGACGATCGGGAGTACAGAGGGGTTACGCAGGGGTTCGTGGACTGGTGTCAGCAGAACCGCCTCCAAATCAACGCTGGGAAATCCAAAGAGCTGGTGGTGGATTTCCGCAAGCGTCGACACTCTCCACCTTCACCAGTGAATATCCAGGGAACAGACATTGAGAGGGTCTCAACTTACAAGTACCTGGGTGTTCATCTGAACAATAAACTGGACTGGAGCGACAACACAGATGCTCTCTATAGGAAGGGTCAGAGCAGACTCTTCCTACTCAGGAGGCTGAGGTCCTTTGGCGTTCGGGGAACACTCCTCAGGAACTTCTATGACTCGGTGGTTTCACCGGTCATCTTCTATGGAGTGGTCTCCTGGGCAGGAGGCATCTCGGGCCGGGACAAAAAGAGACTGAACAAACTAGTGAGGAGGGCCAGCTCTGTCCTGGGCTGCTCCCTGGACTCTGTGGACTCAGTGGGGGGCAGGAGGATGACGGCAAAACTGTCATCAATGCTGGACAAACCAGCCCACCCACTCAATGACACTCTGAGAACACTTTACAGCTCCTTCAGTGACAGACTTTTACACCCTCGCTGTACCAAAGAGAGATTTCGCCGCTCCTTCCTGCCGACTGCTGTCAGACTTTTTAACAAGAACATTGGGTCAGGCCTACAAACAGGAGGGCATTAGTGCAACTGTGCAGTCCTAGGATGCAATATTAACTACTACTGTACTTTCAGCCAAGGGTGTACTTAAACATCGACCAATGATGTATTTTGTTTACCATTACAGTATTCTTATTACAATACTTCTATCACTGTAGTATTTCTACCACTGCAGGATGTTCACTATTACAGTACTTTTATCATTGCAGTACTTTTATAATTACTGTATTTCCTATCATTGCGGTACTTTTACTATTACAATACTTTCATCATTGCAGTATTTTTCTATCGTTGCAGTACTTTTACTATTACAGTACTTTTATCATTGCAGTATTTTCTATCATTGCAGTACTTTCCTGTCATTTCAGTACTCTCACCATTACAGTACTTTTATCATTGTAATATCTTTATCATTGCAGTATTTTCAATCATTCAGTAGTTTTTATCATTACAGTGTTTCCCCCTCTGTATAATGGACAGGCATTAGGAGTGTTTCCTTACACTAGATACGTTTATACTGTGTATATTTGCATGCTTTTTATGAATGTCTGCTGCTAATGTTATACATTAACGGCTACATTACGCCGCCGACTCTGTGTGATCTATATCTTTGCTGCTGTAACACTTCAAATTTCCCCATTGTGGGACTAATAAACGACATCTTTATCTTTATCTTTATCTTTATGGATATATCGCCACGGACAACTATCTTAACTTGAGAGAGGAGCTAAAAACACTCTTAGATCTTAAGTAGATGCAGTCTAGGTGTAAAAGGCTTCAAAGTCCTTTTGCAATCCAAAACGTATCACACCATGAATCAATGTGCCCTGTCTTACCTCCTAATGATGTGCATGCCCCCTCGCCACACCTCAACTGATGGAACCATCCCATCAATCAATGACAAATTGTTTTAAGTTTGAAGCATACTGCTCATTATGTATTTTATCAAGTTTTTTACATGTGTAATTTTACTTAGAATTTTTTGTACACTTATTGTGACTGTGTGTGCACCCATTCTTGTACACACACATGGGGAATGTAGAGAATTATTGAAATTAATTAGATATATACTGTACATATTTTGTGAAATTTGCCTGATGGTTCTACCCAAATTAACTGTTGCTGATTTATGGTTTTGTAAAATAAATAAATTGCTGCAAACTCTACCGCGTATTGACATGCATTGAGCCAACATGTTAAGATCTTTGATTGGTATTTAAAAAGCCACATTCAAGCTCGCTAAAATACATGTGTGTGATTCAAATAAATTCTAAGAATAAAATTGATTGTCTTCTACATTGTCAGGTAGCCAAAGTATCTTGAGTTGAAACTGGTATTCAACCCTTAAAATTCTTTGTGGAAAGAGTGATGACTATTTATATGAAGCGAAGTGGTCAAATTCACACAAATCCACCCTGCCAAATTAGACAGCAACAAGTTGACAACATTATAACTGATGACTTGAGATTTGGGTACTCAATTCAGCAAACAATGTCGACATACAGTCTGTCTGTGAGCTGAGTGAATGTCGCAGTCTTAACTGAGAAAAAAAAAGCTCATTCAGATAGGAACAGTTGCACATTTAATTTTTATTCAATTAGTGTAAAACAAGACATCGAAGTCGACCCCAGCGACACAACAATCGGCTTGCATACAAGCAGTAGAGCAATTTTATTAAAAAAAAAAAACCACGACTTAAAGCTGTTGCATAGCAACGATAGTCAGAAAATTGTGTACTAACACAACAAAAGTGCTTCCTAATTTTGCAAAGAATCAACTATGCAAACAATGACTCACTCAAGAGTCAGTCAATATAAACAACCCGACTTGCACTCCAAGAGTATGAAATATACCGCATAAAACGGTAAATCTGGCCCCCACGAATCAGACCATACAACTTTACATTATAAAATACCATGATGAACAAAACAGCCGCCAAACTCTCTAAGAGTATATGGGAATAGATTTAAGCAGAACAAATACTAAATTATGTCCATCACCCAAATGTTGGCATCAAGTACATTTTAAAATTTCTCTGACAGCTCAGGTTACAACCCATAGTTGTTGGCCACCTCCAGAACACAGCCACATGTATGGGACATTGGTCTTCTTGTAAATGGGTTATCCGCTTCAAAGAATCACACATAGATCTTCTCAACCACTAAAAGATCTGCACCTTTGGAAAACAAAAATAAAATATTAGTTTTGAATCACATACCACCACCAACTCTATACAAGAACCCTCGTGTCTCACCTCAAATGAATGCTCTCTAATCATTGCCTTCAATAGCTGTGTATTAATTAATTGACAATGTGTGCTTGGACCCACATTCAAACATTTTTAAAGGAATTGTACCAAGCCATTTTAAACCTTTTAAAGTCAACTAAGGGCACATTTCTTTTGGCAATACAGGGGACTCATTAAATGTCAGTTTTCCAACC